>NW_025960792.1:0-71937 GCF_023159225.1 Perognathus longimembris pacificus | reverse complement strand
CGAGAATGCCCTACCCCCTTCCTATACTTGCCAAGGAAGACAGGGTTAGCACAAACGTATCCAGAAGCTTCAAAGAGTGTTCTGTTCATTCAAGGGAGGGGCTAACAGACTTATAGAAGTAGTAAAGCACGAAGGGGAGGAACTGACGAAGTGTAAACGATAGGCTAATGAGCATGTGCATCACGGTGAAGCCTCAGCACTTCCTCTATGGGCGGGGACCTGTTGGTTCCGCCTCTTTCATCAGCTGGGGCCATTACAACACATGTGCTCGACGCCGAGAGGTGGGGGCTGGTTTGCTATCTCTTCCGGCAAAACCCGGAAGGAGGTGGGATGGGCCAGCAGCCAGCTGCCCCAGGTCTTAATGGAATGGCAATTCCCTACAGGAGGGGCTGCAAGAACAGCTCTCATGATGACCCCACCAGCTCTGCCCAGATCACAGTATTCTGGCCACAACCTTTACTTTCCAGGTTTCTCTCTGACCAATGGGAGGCAAGAATTGAGGCCACACCGACTTTTCATTCTGACTAGTAGCCCTGGAATTCCCTCTGTGGGCTCACACCACTACAAGCAGTTGAGGGAGGAGGGGTGCGGAGTGTTGAGCAAGGGATTTGAGGTGACTTTGGACATAGACTTGGAGGTAGAGTGGAGTTGTAAGTAGTTGGAGGTAGTTGGAGTTATTGGTGATTGTAAGAACAAAGTAGATTTTAAAAGCATAGGAATGTGGCCCACACATCATAGACATCCCAGAGCTGGGATGTCTGAACAAACATGACAAGAAAAGGTAACTGCAGGAAAAAAACTTCTGCAAGAATGCCAGCAGAAGAATTGTCCCAGAAGACCTACAGAATCCAAGAAAAAGAAGACGACTACAAAGGGAGGTAACCCCAAGACCAACACCACTGGGGAACATCATTCCACCGAGGGTGCAGCCAATGATCACATTGACCCTCAGCCTCCCCAGCCATTAGGGACAGTCAGGGCTGTCAGGGTTGAGGGTACTGCGGGCCCCCATAACATTGAGGACCTTGAAAAGCAGTACCAACTCCTGGTGCAGGCCCTGAACACCAGCAGAATACAGAACCAGCAGCTGTGCAGTGAGATCCAGCAACTGAAGCAGGAGAAGAGAGACCTGCAGGACCAGCAAGGGAAAGAGATGGAGGAGACAGCCCGCATGCACGAGGCACTGAGAGCCGAGCTGCAGGAGCAGAAGCTAGCCATACAGATGCTCAGATGCACAGAAGGCGACTTGCAATCCGCCCTGGCCCACATGCAGCAGGCGGCCCTGGACAAAGCCCGGGAGCAGGAGGGCCTGGCCGGCTGCCTGCAGGCCGCCCAGCAGCGTGTGACCGAGCTCGAGTTCGCCTTGTCTGCTTCCACCATGCAGAATGAGACCACAAGAAGCAACATGGAGCTCATGAAAGACCTGAATCACGTGAAGCTGCAGCTGCAGAAGAAAACCACAATGAACGAAAACCTGGAAGACGAGAACAGCGAACTGCAGGAGAGGCTGGAGGAGCTGCTCACCCAGAAGGCCGACTTGCAGACCCAAGTCCACGCGTGCCAGCAGGCGCTGGAGGAGCGGGCCCAGTGTGGAAGACAGCTGAAGGGCCTGGAAGAGCAGGTGGCCGCGTTGAAGGTGGAGAGAGACACCCGTGAGGAGCAGCTGCAGGCGGAGCGCTCCGTGGGGAAGGAGCAGGTGCAGCAGCTGGAGGAGCAGGTGGGCCAGCTGCGGGAGGAGAAAGACCAGGGGCTGAGGCAGGTGCGGGAGCTGGAGAGCCAGCTGCTGGAGCTGAGCGCGCAGCAGGCCGAGCCGCAGCCCCCCGCGGGGCCGTCAGAGGCTGAGCAGCAGCTGCAGGTCCAGGCCCTGCGGTTGCAGGAGGAGCTCCGCAGCCAGCAGGAGCAACTGCGGCTCCAGATGGAGGAGAACCAGAGCCTCGGCCTCCAGTACCTGGAGCAGCGGCAGAGGCTGTGGATCCTGGAGAAGAAGGCCGAGGAATGGGAGCAGCACGCCGAGGACCGGCGCAAGATCCTTGAAACAGGAGAAGAGGAGCAGGAGAGCAAGAGACGTGCACTGGCGCGCAACCAGGACCTGAAAGACGAGCTGGCCGGGCTGCAGGACGCCGTGCAGGGGCTGAGCGCCCGCGAGGAGGAGCTCACCAGCCTCCTGCGCTCCGAGCAGCAGGCCAACACCCACCTGCACGAGAAGCTGAAGCGACAAGAGGAGAAGTCACAAGAATGGCAAGAGCTGGCTGGGATCAAGAGCAAGGTGGCTCAGGAGCTGCAGGAGCTGCACGACCAGTCCCTGGCCCAGCTGCAGGAGCTCCGGTCCGCCTGTGAGCAGCACAGGGCCGCCAGTCAGCAGCTGAGCTCCGAGAAGGAGGCCCTGCAGCAGCAGCTGGAGCAGGTGCACAACAAGCTGGGGGCCCCGATTGCACCCCAAAATGTACAGGACACTCTAAAGTGCATAAAAGTAACAGGAGATGAGAAGGAGAAGCTGGTGACCCAGCTGATCGTCCTGCCTTTCTCTCAGGAAGGTAATAAGGCCGAAGCAAAAAAGAAGAAAGGGGAGAGGAGGTGACTCCCCCGGACGTGTCTGTCCCTGGGTACACAGACTACCCACAAATCGTATGGGATATTTACGTGCCAGGACTGGCAGACAGTCCCGGAAGACCGGCAGAATCCAAGAAAAAGAAGACGACTACAAAGGGAGATAACCCCAAGACCAACACCACTGGGGAACGTCATTCCACCGAGGATGCAGCTGATCCTCAGCCTCCCCACCCATTAGGGACAGTCAGGGCTGCCAGGATTGAGGGTACTGGGGGCCCCATATCATCGAGGACCTTGAAAAGCAGTACCAACTCCTGGTGCAGGCCCTGAACACCAGCAGAATACAGAACCAGCAGCTGTGCAGTGAGATCCAGCAACTGAAGCAGGAGAAGAGAGACCTGCAGGACCAGCAAGGGAAAGAGATGGCGGAGACAGCCCGCGTGCACGAGGCACTGAGAGCCGAGCTGCAGGAGCAGAAGCTAGCCATACAGATGCACAGATGCACAGAAGGCGACTTGCAATCCGCCCTGGCCCACATGCAGCAGGCGGCCCTGGACAAAGCCCGGGAGCAGGAGGGCCTGGCCGGCTGCCTGCAGGCCGCCCAGCAGCGCGTGACCGAGCTCGAGTTCCCCTTGTCTGCTTCCACCACGAGAATGAGACCGCGAGAAGCAACATGGAGCTCATGAAAGACCTGAATCACGTGAAGCTGCAGCTGCAGAAGAAAACCACAATGAACGAAGACCTGGAAGACGAGAACAGCGAGCTGCAGGAGAGGCTGGAGGTGCTGCTCACCCAGAAGGCCGACTTGCAGACCCAAGTCCACGCGTGCCAGCAGGCGCTGGAGGAGCGGGCCCAGTGTGGAAGACAGCTGAAGGGCCTGGAAGAGCAGGTGGCCGCGTTGAAGGTGGAGAGAGACTCCTGTGAGGAGCAGCTGCGGGGGGAACACTCCGTGGGGAAGGAGCGGGTGCAGCAGCTGGAGGAGCAGGTGGGCCAGCTGCAGGAGGAGAAAGACCAGGGGCTGAGGCAGGTGCGGGAGCTGGAGAGCCAGCTGCTGGAGCTGAGCGCGCAGCAGGCCGAGCCGCAGCCCCCCGCGGGGCCGTCAGAGGCTGAGCAGCAGCTGCAGGTCCAGGCCCTGCGGTTGCAGGAGGAGCTCCGCAGCCAGCAGGAGCAACTGCGGCTCCAGATGGAGGAGAACCAGAGCCTCGGCCTCCAGTACCTGGAGCAGCGGCAGAGGCTGTGGATCCTGGAGAAGAAGGCCGAGGAATGGGAGCAGCACGCCGAGGACCGGCGCAAGATCCTTGAAACAGTAGAAGAGGAGCAGGAGAGCAAGAGACGTGCACTGGCGCGCAACCAGGAGCTGAAAGACGAGCTGGCCGGGCTGCAGGACGCCGTGCAGGGGCTGAGCGCCCGCGAGGAGGAGCTCACCAGCCTCCTGCGCTCCGAGCAGCAGGCCAACACCCACCTGCACGAGAAGCTGAAGCGACAAGAGGAGAAGTCACAAGAGTGGCAAGAGCTGGCTGGGATCAAGAGCAAGGTGGCTCAGGAGCTGCAGGAGCTGCACGACCAGTCCCTGGCCCAGCTGCAGGAGCTCCGGTCCGCCTGTGAGCAGCACAGGGCCGCCAGTCAGCAGCTGAGCTCCGAGAAGGAGGCCCTGCAGCAGCAGCTGGAGCAGGTGCACAACAAGCTGGGGGCCCCGATTGCACCCCAAAATGTACAGGACATTCTAAAGTGCCTAAAAGTAACAGGAGATGAGAAGGAGAAGCTGGTGATCCAGCTGATTGTCCTGCCTTTCCCTCAGGAAGGTGAAGAAGGCCTACGCAAAGATGAAGATGGGGAGAGGAGGCGCCTTCCCCGGACTTGTCTGTCCCAGAGGACACAGACGACCCACAAACCATGTGGGATTTTTACCTTGCAGCACTGGCAGCCGCTGAATCTAAGAAGGCGCAGCTCAGCCGGCAGCTCCAGTGTCTTAGTGTCAGTTTAAATCCAAAGCAAGATCTGAAAATGTCATTTTTGACCAGTTTTGCCTGTGTCTGACATAGTTGCAGCAGATATTACTCAAAAAAAAAACAACAACCCAGTGCACTGCTCTGCTCAAAGCTTTGTCTATTTACCCATGTACTCTAGAAGTTGCATATGCAGAACTGGGAGTTGAGAGGAAGCATGGACATTCTAACAACCATTCTCCAGGCTCACCCAAACAGTACCCCTCCAAGAACAAGTAGAAAATAAAAGTTTATATCGCTAGATAGAAAGACACAGGCAATACAAACTTGAAATGCAAGGAAGAAAGGTTAAGACAGACTACACAATCATTGCCCTAGTGACAATAATGATGTCTGAACAAGCTTTACTCAGGATTCTGTGTAAATTTCTCCACCACTCACCAACTTTATTGAGAATTGTGAAGACTCAGGCAGTATGTGCTAGCACTGGGGGACAAAGACAAGCAAGCTCACAGCACGGAGCTTACTGTCCCTTAACTGGATGGATGGAAAAAGAAATTGTGGTAGACTCATATAAGGGAATATTACTCAGCCATATAAAAAGAAAAAAATCCTAATTTAAGAGCCAATATGGATAATCCTTGAGGTTATTATGCTAAGGGAAAGAGACCAAACACCAAAGAACAAATGCCACAAGACTCCATATCTGTAAAATGCTCAGAATAGGAAAGTCTATGGAAACAAAAAGTAGGATTGGAAGACAAAGGAACAATTTAGGGTGACAAAAATATTCTGGTGTCAGTGACAGTAGATGCACACCTTGTACATATACCAAAATTCAGCAAATAATACTATGTGTGTGTGTGTCTGTGTGTGTGTGTGCGCACGCGCACCTGTCCTGGGGCTTGAACTCAGGGCCTGGGCATTGTACCTGAGCTTCTTTTATCAAGGCTAGAGCTTTACTACTTGAGCCACAGCACCAATTCTGGCTTGTTCTGAATAATTTACTGGGGATAAGGGTCTCACAGGCTTTCCTGCCGAGGCTGGCTCCAAACTCTGATCCTCAGATCTCAGCCTCTTGAGTAGCTAGGATTACAGGCATGAGCCACCAGCACATGACTGAATAGAATTCATTCAAGGGATGAATTTCATGGTAAGTGAATTACATTTTAGAAACAAAAAAATACAGCTGAGACACAATCCACACTGAGGGCCAATCAGTCGAGAGAACATAAGTTGGCTACCTTGCAATCCAAAAAAGTTGACAGCTGAAAAAGGAAGAGGAAGGAAAGAAACAACTCCCAAGGACAGGACAGAGAAGACACAAAGATGAAAGCAAAGGAAACCCTTCTCCTGCTCTCTTCTGAGACAACAAAGGATCAAGATGTCAGGTAAAACCAATCCAATAGACTGAGTCCTCAGAGCTGTCACATAAATGCAATTCCAGCCATTTTTCATGACCCTCTTTCTCCTTAGGAAGCAATCAATTATGTGTTACAAAGACTAGTAAAAAGAAAAAATAAACCAGATCCTCTTTTCAGTCAGAAAAATGAAGAATGATGTCCTATGATTTAAAAAACAAGGATAAAAATTAAAATGCTAAGGCAGCTGTTGGTGACTTCTAAAATCATACTTGTCATTTCAAGAGAAAACCAGGCATCTCAGTGTGAATGAGGACATGACACACACTGAAAAGAGAGCGCACCTAATGTTGTCACCTAACAATGCTAACAAGGCCATGCAATGAAGCGCAGAAAATGGGCGCTGAGCGTCAAATACTTGGTTGAACTCAGTGTTCATATTGTGCGGACCAGATGAGCTTTAGTGCCTTTGGACCCCCAGCCCATTCTTCTCCAATGGGATCTCTGAACCTCAGCACCTGTAGGAAGTATAGCAGCATCCTGATATGGACCCTCTGAGTGTTAGCACGAGTGACTCCCTCCCACCAGGAGCCCAACCCAAACTGCTCCCAGCCATTTCCATCTGTCCACGGGGGGATGAAACATGAACCACCTCCAATAGACAACCACGGATTTACAGTGACTAAACGGGTCTCTCATCCCCACGGGCTGAGGGATGTCAGTTCTCCGTCTTTTAGCTTTCTAAATACTTCTGACTCTCCCCAACAAGACAGATTAAAACGATTCGGAAGCCAGTCACTCAGGCCTGTAATCCTCGCTACTCAGGAGGCTGAGGATCTGCTTCCGTGAAGAAAAGCAACCTACCCAGCCACCAGAGGAAATGAACAAGGCCTCACTCCTAAGCATCCCATCCGCTTTCCTGTCCCACTCGCTAAACACAGAAGGGTTGAATTCCAACGCATTCACCTCCCGCAGGCCACAGCTAGCTCAGCGGCCAGAGACGGGCCTGCCACGTGGACATGAAGCCACTCCCCCATGTCTTCCAGCTAAGGAAGCCCAAGCACAATGTGTAAAGAACCTGACGACTTCGGTAATAATCCATGGAGGATTTCCCATGCGGTTCTTTCTGACGTGACAGTGAATACAGGCCTGTGGTAGGATGACCACTGGCCTTCGTTCAGTGGAGGGGGCTCACCATCGGGGGGCATCAAGATCTTGTTGTTCTGTGTGCACCACCCCACGGGGTGGAGGTCTGCTATGACCACATCACACCAGAAGTCAGCCCTGCGGTCTTCCCCATAACCACAGTAGCACAGAAGCAGCAGCTGTCCGCACGTGGTGATGATCGTGGCCACCCAGTAGGTGTCCGGGTTGTTCTTGTTGGCCACCTCCAACTTCATGCCAGGCTGGAAGTTGCTCTGAATGCTAATTTCCACCTTAAGAAATCAGAAACAAAGAAACACCATTTAATCCACTGGACGCTTATTTCTGAAGACGCTAAGAACTGCTTAAAATGAGAGGACTTGAAAAGTCTATTTCTCTTGCCATAATACAGGCATGCATTTTTCTGTGCGAGTTGTAAGCACAATGCTACATTTTCCAGAAGCTACATTCAGAATAAAAAGAAAACAGATCACTGGTCACTAGTGGCTTGCACCTGTAATCCTAGCTACTCAAGAGGTTGAGATCTAAAGGATCCTGGTTCAAAGCCAACCCTGGACAGATAAATCTGGGCACATAAATTCCCTCCAGCTTCCCACAAAAAAAAAAGGCTTTCAGTCTGGTGGGTCTTAACAGTCCAAAGCTGATATTTGTACTGTCCCTGAGCAGCAGGTGCTTAAAAGAAACAATCAGGTAGTGTGGTACTCATCTCAGTGCCTGATGCTACTTTTTGTTCCAAGCTGACATACAAGCTGGGTGCTAGTGGCTCACCTCTGTGATCCTAACTACTCAGGAGGCTGAAATCCAGAGGACCACAAGTGAAAGCTAGACAGAAAAGTCAACAAGGCTCCATCTCCAAAATAACCAGTGAAAAGTGAGGCTGGAAGTGCGGCTCACGTGGCAGAGGACCAAGAGAGCAAGTACAAAGGACCTGAGTTCAAACTCTAGTACCACCCACATTAAAAAAAAAAAAGTGCCCTGTAGACCTGGGAAAGCTACTCCTGAAGGACAGGTGCCAAAGGTGGCCTCCAGGCCCACAGGCATCAGGAAAGATAATGGCAGGAAAATCATGGCTCGGCAGTCAAGGGTTTCCAGTGCTCTTGAAAGGGAAGTGGGGAAACTGATGAACCTGAGAATGAGGGACTCTCCCAGGAAGAAAACAAGGACTTCTTTGCACACCAAGGAAGAAGTGGTCACTCCATGTCTCTTTCCCCAACAGCATTCAGCAAACTACCAACTCACCCCAGCTACCTCCAGAGATTTGTAACTGTGTCTTTTGAGGAACCATTGCCCACCCTGGCACGTGCGAGGAAGGCGTGAGGGGTGCTCTGCTCTCTGGTTTAGCTCTTGTTTTTGCCACATGGCCCCAGTCACATCCAACATCCACTCTTACACAAAGGGGATCCACACATGACCTTCACAAGGGCACACAGGCCGAACAGGCCCACAGATCCCTTTTCAAAAGAACATGACCTCCGGAAAGAATTAAAGGTCTGTGAAATAAAGAACCGGAAGTTCTAGCTTTCTTCTTCAGCCAGGAAGCCAAGATTTCTCAAATTTCCATTCTCGCTTATGAATAGAATATTCTTAACTATGAATTAGGTCTCAGAAATTCAAACTTTTCCTTGCTGATAATAAAGTACCAATCTCTCAATTTTAGCCAGAATCTGATAGGAAGTCTTTATTTTTTCAGTTTTCTGGGCATTGTCCTCTAGTGGGCATGTTATTTGCATTATCCAAAGAAATATTAATTAATGTAAATATTTAGAATAATTCTCATTAATAGTATACTATTCTTAATATTAGTAAGAATGATGTTTTTGGTTAAATATAAGTATTCTCAGAATTATTTCTGGTTATTCTTCCAAATTGGCTCATCAAACTACAAATAACTATGAAACTCCTCTGTGTCCTTTCAAAATCAAAACATCAGCTCAATATAAGAATATACACCTAACTTCTCAAGAGGCTCACATTTGAAGGTCCTGCTTTGATGTCAACCCCGGCAGAAAAGTCAGTCAGACTTTCAGTAGAAGACATAAGAGACAATTTCCAGGCCATGAGTTCAAGCGCCAGTGCTGATACAATAAGCATCATATATACATATATACACACACATATATACACACAACTATGTCTATATAATGTTATGTATCATATATGTACTAGTATGGCCACTAAAAAAAAACATTACGTATTACATCTTCTTGCCTGGTTTGCTGGCTTTTTTACTTATTAGAATCAGGCTTACCTGAAAGCCACCTGATCTGCAGCTATCAGTGAAAAATCAGACTTCCTTATCTTCTCTTTTGCCCTGTAAAACCATGGCCACGTTTCCTCTGCTCTTTTTGCTCCTTCCTTCCGATGGGTTGGCTGTACAGAAGCCCCTCCCCCATCCTACGCAAAGGTCGGAGGCGATCAGCTGCTGTACATACGTGTTTGAAGGACGCATGAGGAGCTGCCCTTGCTCCTGTCTCTTCCAAATATTCTCCCCAGTTAAAGCCGATTTCATCCAAGCTCGAGCCTTCCTCTGCAGAGATTTAAAACAAAGAAAATCAGTAAGAGGGTGAAGCACGGAAAGGCACTGGCCTTCCACTGGGTGTAGAGAACCCTCGATGGGAGAGACAGATCAGTCCAGCCGAAGAACACGCCGAATTCTTTGCGAAACCTTAGTAAGAGAGGTGAAAAGCCTATTTGGCTACCCTGAACAAGCCAACAGTAAGGACACACGAAAGGGACTTATCTCGAGCCCGACCTGTTGCACAGTAATGCATTCGTTCCTTTGCCATGGGTCCGGATGCCCTACCCTGTGAAGAATGGAGGAGCAAGGGCAGGGCACGTCCAGGCAATTGGGTCTGTACCCGAGGCCCACAGGCACCTAACCTGTCTTTCTACTGAATACCTACCATCACTAAGGTGATGAAACAGTGTCTTTCTTCAGCTACTACTGCCACAAGGGGCTTGACTTTACCAAACAGTAACTTCAATGGCATTTTAAGAAGGGGGGAAAATGGAAGGCCAGAAGGATTGCTGGGGTGTGAAGCCACCCTGCAAGCTGGTGACAAAGAGACCAGCTGCCTGCCGGCCCCTGTCCAGGTCCCCTCGCCTGACAGACAAGATCGATCAGGGCCACTCACATGAGCAGAACTCACTAGAACAGAACAAGGCTTCTCTGGTCACAGGGAACAAGCGGAGGGACTCCAATCAAATGTGCAACATGGCTCTTAAAAACATCAGAAGGATGGGAGGGCGAGCCTGGGGGAAAGTGAGGGAACAGAAGACCCTCTGTGAAAGGAAATATACTCACTAGCGGACTCGGGATGGTAATCGCTCTGCACCTCACCTTTATGATAACAATAAAGTGAATTAACTTTAAAAACAACAAACAGAACTACTTTAAGTCTGCACAGACACAGCAACTAAAGCTCTGCAGGAAATCAGGGGATTCCCCAAAGCACTTATGGCCACCCCTTAAGCTCCCACAGGCACCACTGGAGAGCACGCAATAATGCATTTTAGGATTTGGGCAGCACAAATGCTATGTTATCCTTTCTAGCAGAAGAGTTAAGAAATGCACGTGTTAGTTTAACCTATCCACCACAGGCTATCACACGGGAGAACCCACAGCAGGGAGCTCTGCTGGAACATGCAAATGAGAGCTTCACAAAGTTACGTTCTCTTCCTTTTCAGTAATGCTCAATGGACGGTGCCATTGGACCCATGAGTCTTTCACAAGCACCAGGCAAAGGTCTCGTGGTGATGAGGAAATGCTTTCCAGCCTGTGGTTGGTACGGAGGGGCACATCTGTCCAGCAGTTCAGGGCTAAAGGGTTGAGGGCCTGAGTAGGAAAGTTCTATTTTTGGAAGCTATCACTAGATCTTTTTTTCTACTAGGGATTTTTAATTCTACTCTGCAGTGTCCCAGAACTGGATAGAAAGGGGTCGTTTTTACAAATTTAGATGATGCTAAGTTGAAGGCAAGGACGGTAACTGTTGCCTTATAAAACCCCAGTCCCTTAGAATTGCCTCTCAAATGTTATTCCAATAAAGTGACCTACAATGAAATAGCCAGGAGATAAAGAAGGGACTCAGGCCTACTCAGGCAGAAACAAGCTCAAAAGGAGTTAATAGGAGAGCCAGGCTCCAGTGCCTCAGGTCTGTAATCCTAACTACTCAGGAGGCTGAGATTTGAGGACTAAGGTTTGAAGCCAACCCAGGCAGGAAAGTCTATGAGACTCTTAGCTCCAATTAACTGCCAAAAAGCAGAAGTAGAGCTCAGGCTAACCTTGGGTTAAAAAAAAAAAAGCTAAGGGAAAGTGCCCAAGTCTTGACTTCAAACCCTATTATTGGCAAAAGAAAATGTACTGATTAATGAAGTTAAAGGGTCCTGCACCTCTAGCTCAGGAGAGATGATGGTAGCGTTTCCACTTGCAGGGGCACAGGGAAGCCACCCAAAGAGAAGGCAGTCGTATTCTAGAATACAGGCCAGGCGGCAGCTGTCGGCCCTATCTGTGTTACCTTGTCCTTAAACAGCACATCTGGACATCACTCAGCATGTCTGCTGTCTCATCCAGTCGTCGAGGGCATTGCGTCGGCACTGGGCCTTTGCCAAAACATTCTGGTGTCTGAGGACTCGGGCTGATCGCAGATCCTGTCCAGACTTCTTGGCCACGTGTCTGGCTCTCACCCAGTCCTCTCACAGCCCCCAGGGTCAAAGCCAGACACCATCAAAAGACTTGGGGTGTGCCCTCTGCACCGCGCTCCCCCCAGGGCCAAACAACCTTTCCAAGCAACAGGACAGATGGACACCCCCACAAGAGCTACCAGGAGCTCAGAAAAGTGAGGGACTCCACTGTCACCCTCCGAGGAAGGTGGGCTGCAGAGCTGAGCTTAGTAAACACCGCTCCTGAGCTCCCTGTCAGGACTCAGAAGCTCCACCCCCCTACCCCCTGGGTCCATCAGGGATGAAGGCCACAGTGCCTGATGCATCTGTCACTCTGTGGTGGGAAGCATTCCAAGATCCCTCAGCCAGACACACAAGGCGGGGGCAGAACCCATCATCCAAGCACCCACCATCCAGAGGACAAGCGAGGGCTGAGTCCCGGGAGCCTGGGATGAGGAAGAAGTGAAGCAAAGTTGGGAGAAGACCTGGGCAGGAAACTGAGTCCTCAGCCTAAGAAGGCCAGCGGCCCTGGTCCTGAGAATGTCAGCTGTTGCAAATGAACGGGAGCAATTCATCCCTTCACACCAAAATGCCTACTCGCATCCAGGCTGTGCTAGCAGACCCTGTCTACTACTTGCTCTTGGTACCTCAGTTTAGAGGCCCCAGAACCCTCATCTCCATGACTCCTGAGGAGAGGGGAGACAGGACCTCAATCTGAGACTCCGAGACTTTTTGTTTTAGCTCATAAAATTCTAATCCCCACTATTCGTATTTCTCAGAAAATTTCGTTTTTACCAAAGTTTAATCCGCTACAAACTACATTTCCAGTCCCGTCCCCAATGTAATGAGCTCTTATCTCCTTTAGGGCTCACTTATTTAGTCAACTTGACAAGACAAAATCAGAGAGCTCCCAGTATCTCCCTACAGTGGAATCAAAAAGACATTAACTTCCATCATTCCCTCCCTGGCTAGAGAAAGACTTTATAAAGCACCCCAAAGGTCAGGCTCAAAATGGGATTTGAAAAATAAAAACTGTATGCCCAGGCACTGGTGACTTGAACTGTATTGTTTGAACCATAAAATCATTTACAAAATAGAACATCACTGGGCCTAGGAGCCCCAAGCAGTTGATTCTCTAAAGACATTTCAATGAGCAGGAAGTAGAGAAGTTAGTATCCTTTACTATCTTTTCCCAGCCAATAAAACTACAAGAGAAAATTCCCCAGGTTTAAAATTGGCCCTCCTTCCCATCCTGTGCTCCATACCTCTCTCCTCCAATCACAATGCCTGACATGATTGCCTACTTTGCAGAATTCACCAGATACTTTAACAAGTTGCCCAGTGTCTACTACAATGTGTCATTTCTGTTTACTTTTTTCAGGAACTGGGGGGTGAAGAGGGGAGAAACAGAAAAGCACAATAGATCCTTTCTTTAGTCAGTGTAGAAAACATCTGTCTTATCAAATGAAGGAAAGGTTCTTTTTGTTTCAAGGACAACAGGAGGGACATTGACAATCAGTGTGTGGTAAAATACTGTAACTTGTTACAACTCTCCACAGGCCAATCAGATGGGCAGTGCTAACCTGGCATCTTTGCCAACCTGGCTGAACCAATGAGGCAAAAACCAGATGCTGAGAACTTTATTCATTATGCTTCTGCCATGCATTGTTCTTTGTTGTACGTACAGCCTAACGAGAGTATTATTTTTTATTTGCACCATAGTGCCTTTAAACAAATATCTTGCTTACACTAACTTAAACATGGCCAATGTTTATTTCAGCCACAAAATTATTTTCCTTAAGAATTTTCCCAGATTCAAAGTCAATCTAGGCAGAAAAATCCAAGAACTTCTTATCCCCAATTAAACCAGCAAAAAGCTAGAAACTGGAGGCAGGGCTCAAGGAATAGAGTGTCAGCTATGAGCAAAATCACAAAGCCCTGAGTTCAAGTCCCCAGGCCAGCCCATAGCTAAGGTATGAAATCAGCCCACATGCCCATCAATGAACAAATGGCTCAAGAAAATGTGGTATGTACACAAAATGGAATTTTATTTTAACAAGAATGATATTGTACCATTTGTAAAGAAATGCAAAGACTTGGGGAAATAAAATGATGTTCTAGTCAAGCGAGTCAACCCCACAAGGACAAAGGATTCATGCTTTCCCTTGTATTGCCAAAGCTAGATTTAACTTACGAACTTATAAGCAAATGCGTTGAGTGTTATGCAAGTATATACAAGTGTATTAGGTGAAATATGGTGGAGTCAAGGAAGAACTCAAATAGCCTCATGCCTCAGAAAAGCAAAGTCAAAGTTCAGCAAAGGAAGTACCAGGAAGCAGGGACTTGGAAGGGGTAGGGTGGGATTAAGGAGAAAGTGGTAGATGAATGAAAAGGAGGGGAGGAGGGTAGAATGCAGTCAGAAACATTGTCCCAATTGATCAAATTCGACCTGAAGAGCACTCGAATTCCACAGTGGATCTCTTTTGTGCAAATTATTTGAGGGTGGGGTGAGAAGAGAGAATTCTTCAATTCCAATATCCTCACACACACAGAGAAAAAAAAAAAAATTCTAGACCTAAGTGTAAGCCCTGGCAGCTACGAATTTTCCTTGTGTGGACTTCTTATACCCCAAAATACCCAGTCTTCACTAAATGGAACCTTGGATACAGATGCTCAAAGCTACACTCCTGTCACTCAGTCACAGTATTTCCTCCCAGAGTCCTTTGGGAAGTGAAAAGTGCCACCTCCTCTGGGAGAAGAGTGAGAACAAAGGAGGAAAGAGATGAGAGGAGACAAGAGAAAATAAACAAGAAAAAAAAAGAGAGAAGAGGAAAAAATGCAGTCAAGGTCCTATTTTCGCTAATGTCAAGAACATAGAGCTAGTCACTAGTACCTAGACAGGGTTTTGGTCTTGTTTTTTTTTTTTTTTTTTTTTTTTTTTTTTTTTCCAATGACCCTTAATTTCCACGAGAGCACTTGAAGAGGAAAAGGTCTCTCTGAGCAATTACTCCACCTGAGTGAAAGTCACATCCTGGCAGATTGCCCGTTTGATATACTAGGTACCAGTACTCTAAGTGGAAATGGGAATTGGTCTCCAGGACAGTTAAACAGGGTCGTTGCTCGCGTTTTTCCTTTGGATCAAGGCCTTCTGCACCCTGGCCACTGAGCCAGATGCTGGTCAGATCTAGTTGGCAGTAAAAACCCCGGTGGTGGCCCAGAAGTTTCTGGCATGCATGCAGTTTTTTCTGCCCCCTTGTAGGAAGGCCCCCAATCTTAGCAATCAGCTAAGATAAATATCTGAGATGGTATTTATTTTATGGCCCAGAGGAAGGCGTGTGTGCAGGTTTAATGCTCACTAGGGGGAAAGTAGCAGATCTCCAATCTCAAAGAACAATTCCTACTGACCACCAAGGCCTCTACTCTCCCTCCCTTCCCCTCCCTGCCCCTCCCCTTTCCTCTCCCCACCCCTCCCTTCTCTCCTTTCCCCTCCCTGCTCACTCTCAGGGTCCCTGCAACTGTCTCCCTAGGAAATGAGGAGGACTTTGAAGCTTTAACTTGTTTTAGCTTTTTCTCTGACCTGGTGGAACCTGGATCCTTTTTGCTCAGGTGCTGACACACCAGTTGGTCCCTGGGGTGCCCTGAATAGGTGCTGGGGTGAAGGGTTGGGGGGGGTGTCAGAGACTAAGTCCTGGGGCCTAAACCAGGTGGGGCCCTCTTGGAAAACGGTTTCGGACCCCAGTGCTGAGCACTAAGCCCTAGCATTCCAAATGTGGTGAGGGGACCGCGCGCGCCCTAGACGAGGAGCACCCAATTCCAGCCAGGAGCCCCCAATTCCAGCCTGGAGCACAGAGGCGGGGCCAGGCAGACACGCGTGGGTGGAAGACAAGTCGACAAACTTGGCCCTTCCTGGAATTCCACCCAATTCTCCAATCCCAACCACCGGGAACATTCCCAAAGCGAAGCTAGGAGGTCTCCAGAAGTTTGGGGAGCATCCTCTGGGCTTGCAGGCATCACCTCGGGACTCCCACACCGCAGGAACGAACGCCATCAGGAACAAGCACCCCTACCCCCTGGCGATCGCCATCGCCCGACGCGGCCACCATCTGCGTCCCCCGGGTCCCCCCCCCCATTTCATTTTGTTTTACGCGTGCAGATCCTTAGCCCCCCAATCACAAATGCGCCCTAAGTTCTGTCGGGGCAGGGGTTGGGGCAGTGTTCCGCCAGACTCTCCACGACCTCCGCTCCCCCCCCCCGCTCCTTCCCACGAATAAAGGCAAACTTGAGCCCCGCGAGAGTCCTGTGGGATGTTCTTTGTAAGTGAGGGGACCCTCGCTTCCCTTCCCGGGCACCCCCGGGGCCAGGGCGTGCGTTTCCGACGCGGGAGTGAATGGTGCCCTTGTCAGTGGCGACCTCAGAAGGACGAAGGGAGGGGTTCGCGGCTGGAAAGGCAGTTTACCCACGCAGAGCCATTTTAGGCTCCTCTCCACCTCCGCCGAGCCCGCCGAGAGCGGCCCCCCGACGGCGGGCGGGGCGCAGGCTGGAGAGCCAGGGACGCGCCGCGCGCTCCGCCCCGGGACGCCAAGCGCGGCCGACTCCGGGTCCCCCCCCCCCCATGCCCGGCCTGGCCACCCAGGCGGAACAGAAAACCCGCCCGCGGGGGTCTCCCACCCCCAACGGGGGCCTCGGCGAGGGGCTCCGCCCCTGGGACCGCGCGGCTCCCATCTGCAGCGACCCCCGTCGGGGCCCCCTCGGCCCCCGCAAACGCCCGGAGATCACGCTGCGGCGGCGGGAGCTACAGTCCCGGCCCACACGCTCTTCCTCCCCCGGGGGTGTTCAAGTGTACCCACCCTGCCGCGGGATCAGCCTCGGGCTTGAGAACCCCCCCCCCGCACCGTGTGCGCCCCACGCGCGGCCCCGGCCGCCCGCCCGGGGTCTTCCCCGCGACGCAGCCGGGTCCTGGACACGGGCGACCCCTGTCGGGGACCCGTTCCGGGCCACGCAGCATCCCAGCATTGTGGGTGCCTTCGGGCTCCACTTGCATCCTTCGCGAAGGTTCCCCTACTCATGGGCTCCGTTTAGGGTCTCTGAACTCCACGTCCAGGCTCCGAGTGTCGCCGGCCATGGGCGCGGGGGGGGGGGGGGCGTCGTTAGCCGCCCGTTTGTCTCCCCAGGTTTCAGCCCGACCCGCGCGCCCTCTCCATACTGTAGCTGCCCCCCGGGGGTAGTGCTCGGGGTTGGGGTGCTCGGACCCCGGGCCACTGCTCCCCAAAGCCGCCCCAAGCCCCAAAGTAAGCAGCAACTCCAGCTGTTGACCCCGCACCACTGTGGACCCAGGGCCTCGCCCTCCCCTCCCCTCTGCCCACCCCCCCCGCTGGTGCCGATCCCTCCTCCCCCTCCCCAAGCAGCCCCACAGACACCCCCAACACCCAGCCTCCTACCGCAGTGGGGCCCAACACACCCCAAATCTCCCACGCCCCCAGTCGCACCCAGGACCGCAGCCTGCCTGCGGGCACCCGGGACCCCGGGGCGTTTGTGAGTGTAAACTCCGCCTTCCCCGCCCCGTCCACTCCGGGCTGGACCCGCACGGGGCCCCGCACGCACGGGGAGCAAACGAGCTCTCCCCAGAACCCCGAAACCAGCCGTCCCCGGGGCGCGCGTGGATGTGGCACCACGTGGCAGCAGTTGGTCACGTCCAATCGTGGCACGGTCTGGTTTCGAGGCGCACACGCACACACACGCACACCCCGGGAGGAGATCGCTTTACCGCTCCGCACACAGCTGCACACACAGCCACGCGCACCGATCCATCCACAGGCTCGCCAGGCAGGGTTGCTCGGATGCCCCAGTCCGGGCTGGAGGTACCAACTTTGCACCCCAAACCCTCTAGCAATGGACTTGACACCCAGGCTCTGAGCCTGGGAAAGAAATGAAAAGAAGAAGAAGGTGGAGAAGGAAACAAACAAACTAGGGCAGGTCGCGCCGTCTCTTTTTGTTTCCCACTTAATTCGCTAAATCGGCGCCGGGGGTCCCCCAAGAGAGTCGGAACCAAGGCGTGGCCCCTCCGGTTGGGTTTTTTCCCACCTCCAAACCTCGCTTTTCGGTTGTTCAAAGCCACCTCGGCCCGCCACGTTGGAGCTGGCCCGGCGTCCGAGGGCGGCTCCGCGGCGGCCGTGCGCCCCGGGCGATGGGCTGGCCGTCGGGGGACCCGCCGCGCGGAGGGACCCCTCCACCCCGCGGAGGCCAGCGAGCAGCACCCCCTGCGGGCGCCCCCGGGTCAGGATCCCCCCAATCCCGGCCAGCAGTGGCTCCGGGGGCTTTTTTCCTGGAGACACACACTGCCCCGATCAAGTCCTGAGCTCGCTGGGGTGAGGGAATCTGAAAGGAGGGCAGAGGCGAGGAGACGACCCGAGAAGCCTCAGGGACGGGGCGCTGCTACTTTAGAGCGGGGGGGGGGGGGGGGACACAGAAACCACAGCAGCAGCAGCGCAGCTGATCCCGGCTGTGCACCGCGCTCCCAAACTCCTCCCGGCCGCGCCATGGCCGCTGCCCGGCAAACGGTTCCTGGGGGGGGGGGGGGGGATCCCCAACGACCGAGCGATTTTTACCCCCCCCTGCACCAACTTGTCTGCGATCCCCCTTCTGCACCCCCAAACCTCCCAAGACACCCGAGACGACACCCCCTCCCCGCCCTCCAGCGCTGGAGACCGACGCGGGAGCGCGGGGCGAGGGGGCCGGGGTGGCTGCGCCCCCGAAACGCGTGCATAGAAAAAATGAAATCAAATACGATGAAGAGGGCGGGGGGGGGGCGAGGGCACTGGGCAACTCGGGGCAGCCTGGCGATCGCGGCCGGGTTTGGCAGCTCCGGGGGGGGGGGGGGGACCCGGGGAATGAGAACCCGAGAGAAAACGACAGCCCAGAGCGCAGAGAGGAGTTTGGGGCTCCCCGCAAGTGCGGGGCTTTCTCCCGCAGCCTCCGCCCCGGCTCTTCTCTCCCTTCCTCCCCAGTGTCCCCCCACCCCGGGCCCACCCCGAGCGACTCGGGGATCCCCTCTGATGTTTTTTCTATCCCCCCCACCCCATCTAGGCTGGGGAGACGCTGACCCGGCGGGGCACTCAACCTGCGGGGCCGGCGCCGCGCCGTCTCCTACCTGGGGAAGTTTGTGGGGCCCCCGGCGTCACCCCGGGCCTCGGGGGCGGTGGGAGAGGGCGCGGGGCGTCGCTCGCTCTCTCGCCGGCTCGCTCGCGCCCTGCCCGCCGCCGCCGCCGCCTCCCTCGCGCGCCCGCCCGCCCGGGTCCTCAGCTCCCAGCACAGCCTCTTCCAATATGGCATCCGCGCTGTGCGCATGCCCGGCGCGCCGGCTGGTTTTTTTTTTTTTTTTTGTACTGTGCAGCGAACTCCTTCAACGACCTTTCCCAACGCCCGCCGAGCGTCTCGAGCCGGGCAGCCCGCCGCGCGCTCCCTCCCTCCCTCCCTCCCTCCCTCCCTCCCTCCCTCCCTCGCCCCGGCCGCCGCGCCTCGCCACGCACCCGCCCCGGCCGGGCGCCTGGGCACAAAGACACGTCCCCCCTCCCACCCGTGCCCGGTCCGCGCCACGCGGCCCTCCCTCCCTGCCTCCTCTCCCCGTGACCCCCCACCCCCCAACCCGGCCCACGACGGGCAGAAAGTTCACCGCTCCCGCCGGCGCGCGCACCCACCGGGCGGCCGCCACGAGGGGAGGGGGGGACCCCGCACCGGTGCCCCGCGCCGCCCGCACGGTGGCTCCCGCGCTGCGCAGCCGGTCCCCGAGGCCGCCCCGGGGCGCACCCTGGCGCTCAGCCCGCCCGGGACGTCCGAAGCGCCCCGACGTGGAGCCCGCCGGCCCCGCACCCCGTCTCACCCCGACGGAAGCCTGGCGCTGGGCTCGGGTGCCCGTGCGGCCTCGTGGAGGACCGGCCCGCCGCCCGGGCTCGGGGTCCGCGGACACCCCGGCGGGGGCGGGGACCGGACACGGAGCAGCGCCCAGGAGCTGGGGCGCGCGTGGGGCGGAAGGTCCCCGGGTGGAAAATCCGGTGACGCCCACGGCTTAGCGACAAGGCTTTGCCTCGACGGGGGGGGGCGAGGGGGAGGAGGGTGGCGCGATGGGGCGGCACCGTCACAAGTCGGGGAATAGAGGAACCACGCGTGAGTTCGCGGGCTTTGCAACAAGAGGTCAAACCCCCACCCGCCCGCCGCCGGCCCCGGGGCTCCTCCTGCCCCCCCACTCTCCCGGCCCCCCAGCATTGTGGGAGCCCCCGCCCCAGAGAGGGGCTCACTCCCAAGTGCTGGGGAAGACCTGGGGGGGGGATGGGGGATTGACCACACGTGGGACAGGTTCCCGGTGAGTCCTCTCCCTGGTGGCGCTGGTCCTGGCTGATCTAGAAGATTCTTGGAAGAGATGGGCCCAGAAATGGCTGTGGCTACGCCCGCCTCGCCCCCGGGAGCCCCGCGCCCCTGAGATCCGAGCCCGCAGCCGCCGGGAGCCCCCGCGCGCGGCCGACCGGGGAAATCCTGTGTCCCCGCGGGGTGGGGAAGGCACGTGGAAGCCCGCGCCTCCGGTGTCACTCCCGCGCCCGACTCGGTCGGGGTACCCCGCGGCTCGGCGGTTGGCCAATTCTTGAGGACACCAAACCAGAGGTGTGAGCTTTATCACCCCTCCCCCAGGGTCACCGAGGGCAGACCCCCCCCACCCAAGCCACCACCACCTCTTCTAACTTCTTCAACACCCCGTTGGGCCTCCCCCCGCAGGAAAGGGGGAGACCTTGTAGGACTTGGAGCACCCCCTCTTGCTGGGATGCTGACTGCCTGATCTGTTGCCTTGACTACAGAACACGGGGCGCCCTGGAGTGAACCCCCACGGCCACCCTCTCCACCAGGCTGAGCCACTCCCAAGGCGTCTCCCCCCTCCTACCTCACCCCCCCCCCACCCCGTTTGGAGGAAGGTCGAGCTTTCCCCCCTGTCAGCCAAGCACCTGGTGAAGTTGCAGCCAACCTCTGTCTTGCTGACCTGAGTGAAGTCATTGTTATGCACAGAACGTTATTCACTTAAAGAAAAGCAAGTTTAACCTGACTCCGGATCCTAACCTGCTGTTGCTGATCCGACCCGGTGGCTCTAAGGCAGGGAGTGATCTCACAGGACTGACAACTGGAGTCCGGCTCTCTGCCTTTGCCCACGGGTCTAGAACGCGGTGTGGAGTTGCTCTATCTATCTGTGATGCTTAAGAAATAAAACCAAGGAGCCAGGCAGCAGTGGCCCTTGCCTGAAATCCCAGCTATTTAGGAGGCTGAGATCTGAGGATGAGGATAGAGGGTTGAAGTCACACGAGGCAGGAAAATTAGCGCGACTCTTAACTCTAATCAGCAAAACGCCCGAAGTGGGGCTGTTGCTCAAGTGGTAGAGTGCCAGGCTTGAGCAGAAAATGCTAAGGGGCAGCACCCACACTCCAAGTTCAAGCTGAGGGAAAGGGGAAGAAAAGGATATCCTGCAGAGAGTCTCAACTAGTGAAATGTCCCCAAGTTCAATCCCCATCTACCAGTGCGTTGCTTTCTGCAGGCGACTCTGAAGGATTCTTAGCTTTCTTTTCTGCCTCCTCCCTCTATTCTCCTTCAACCAAGGGCAGCAAGGGAGGTGAATCAAAATTGGTTAGGGGATTCCCTGAGGCTATTAAAGGCCCCCCATCCAGCTCCAATACCTTCCGGCTCCCATTCTGATTGCAGAACCAGACCCTTCAGGGATGTGTGTATACCCATGCGGAATCCACCCTAAAGCAATTAGAGAAGAAGGAGGAGGGACCTAACGGCTAGGATAAAGCACTGGAACAAGCCTATTGCCTAATGCGGTTTTGCTTTTTTCCCCCAGAAAAGCCAAACGGTATGCAAACGCTATGTCAGAAGTGGAAATCTCATAATGAATGCAAGATTTTTCTCTATATTGCTAACATTTACGGAACATCACCACCCCCAAATAAGACATTCGATCACACTACCAATAAATGCTACTGTATTACTAAAGCTCAATGTAAGCCATGAATTTCATCAGCCTTACAGATCTAAGTTATGCCTGTAGAGTTCTTTTCTATGATGAGTCTAAATGATACAAAATATGTAGGTGGTTTTGTGAACTTCAAAATATTTAGAAACCATTCCACTCACAGGCATAAATTAGAAATTTCAAGTTAAAAAATTCCTCTCTCTTATCTGTCTTCCTAAGTATTATCTCTTCAAATGTTGAGGAGGTTGAAAGATTATACAGGTGTTATTTGTTCTAATGCTATTAAAGGCATACGATTGCTTAACTCTTGGAGCATTGTGTTCATACTAAAAATACATCGAATTAGTCCACACATGTTTACAATATCACTTTCCATTGGGAAAAGGAATTGTCTTAAAGATGAGCCACCATGGTGGAAACGTTAACATGAAAACAATCTAATGAGACCTTAGACACAGCAACTTCACACAAAAGCGGGAGAACAGGAGGTCACAAATCAAATATTGGAAGCATTTGTGCAATCTTCTTTTCCCTGGAAGCTCTAACCCAAAACTTGTTTTCTCATAGTCCACGTAAGATAGTATTTTTCCAATCTCCTAAGGTCACTAAGAGTAGATCTAAATACAGTTTCCTCTCCATTTTTCCCACCCCTTTACCTTCCCCCTCCATTCCCACTTGGCCCATTGCAGCAGGACTCAAGTGACCCCTGCCCCTGCTTCTTCATTCATGATCTGTGTGGCCCCTGGAGCCTCAGTGGCCTCTCTGACCCATGGGGAAAATGAAGAGATTGCAGCAGATATTCTATAAAGTCTTTTAAGATTCTAAAGAGGGCCTAGCAATGTTCCCTGCTCTAAGCCCCAAAGTGCTTGCTACAATACTCTATCATTTTTCTCTGCCCGTTTGTTATAATAAAAGCTTCCACTGTGGGGTCACAAAGGAGAAAGGAAAATCAAGTCAACTTATCTACAGTGGAGTCCATGGTTTTCTTCCCCTATTGTCTAGAAGTAAAGATGGTGTCCCTATTAGGGACAATTGCAGTTTTGTGTATATGGTGTGGTGTTTTGGGCTGCCTGTAACTGTATCCAGGGTTGACACAAGACTACCTATGAGCATCCTTTGATAAAATCCTGGGGAAAGATGGCTTGTTGGTGTGAGTAGGGTTCTTCCTGAATGCACAATAGGAATATATGGTAAAACATGATCCCCTTGTAGAGTGCCTCCTCACCTATTTCTAGAAAATTCTGAAACTCATTATTGCTATTGCTTCTTGTATATTGGAAGGAATAATATGCTTTCTTGGAAAGAAGAGGAAAAACAAAAGCGTTAACAATATATTTGAACATGCATCATGGGTGAACTAAGAAAGAGCTGAGGGGTTTGCTTGTGTAGGTACCAGTTCTGGGTGACGTCTTCCTTCTCCACTAAGGAAGACCATCCGAACATATCACTAGCAACTTCTGCAGCAACTGTCTTGTGCTTCTAGATGTACAATAACACTTGTTATTCTCCACTTGGGTAAGTTATTTATTCAAAGCACAATTATTTTTGTCAGTCACGCAGCTTTAATCTGGGGCCTGCACCTTGTTCCAGAGCTTCTGTACTCAAGGCTGGTGCTTCACCACTCTGAGCTACACAGCTCCACTTGCACAAGGCTTCCATTTATTGTCCAGCCCTTTTGAGAACTGGAGTCCACGGAGGCTAAATAACAGAGGTCATTACACAAATACAGTCACAATGGAGAAGCTGAACCTCAGGTTCTGATCGTTTATTCCTCTACTATATTCAAAGACGGGAGAAATCAGAGGAGGGGATTTATGTCATACTTAGTTTGCACCAGATACTATTCTAGGAATATGTGTGTATGAGATTATTTAATAACTTCTAGTTAATATTATGTATAAGATTCTTTTGAAATGGTTTAAGGTATTTTAAACATATATTCCTTGGCACACAAATCTGAGTTCTCACACACTTTCACTGACTTTTACTTTTTTTCTTTTTTAGGGGGGTAGGACTGGCCTTTTCTGTATTCTCTAATCCAACACACACACACACACACACACACACACACACACACACACACACACAGAGCAGTGGTGGTCAGAGATATTGTGATCCTAAAGCAGTATTTCCTCTATGCACATACAGTGACTTAAATGTGATAAATTTGGCACAGTGCAAAAGTATAGAGTCCCATAGAACTAAGAACAAAAAAACATTGACCAGATTAAAACGAACATCCCATATAATCCCACATCCCAAAGCAATTTCATATACAAGCCTAGTAGGTAACTTAATTATATGTACTCTACCTGTATCTCTTCAACTGTGGTGTATAGAGCAGATATCAAGGTGGGCCATGGTACAATTCCAGCTTTACAATAGCTTTAAAGCTTTTCAGCTTCAAAAGTCTCAAAACCATTTGTTTTGACTGTGTGAGTCACTTGAATGATATGACTATGGAATAAATAATTCATCATAATCAAAGAAGTGTTATTAGATCTATAAAGACTTGCTTTGCAGTGCCATCTGCTGGAATCAAATATTGACTTGCTTTCGGGTTGTTTTCAAAGATAGTTTTTGTTTTTGTTTGTGTTTAATGGAAAGAACATTGAGGGTTCAGGGGTACATGCTCATGGAAGTTTCTTGCTATATTTAACTAAAGATAGTGCCTTGGCAGCTTTTGTTTAGTTATAACCCAATATATTCCCATCAAATCAGTCATCCTTTGCATGTAGATATATGAAACACTCCCATGTTTCTCAGAAAAGTAAAATTGCTTCCATGTTTTAATTTAACTAGTATAATAGCATACTATGATTTTTGATCTTATCCCTTGCAAGATTGACTTTTTGAAGATTTATATTCCCCACTAAAATGGATGTTGTTGATGAACTCTTGGGGAGGTTAACATTATTTTCATACTTTGAAAGGGAGGAACTCAGAGATTTTCCAAACCAATTCTTTCAAGAGATAAATGTTTTAAAAATTAGAGCAGAAAATGAACTCGTGAAAAATAAAAACAACAGCTGAGCTTGTCGCTCAGTGGTAAAGCCATTGCCTAGCATGCAAGAAGAGGCTGTGGATTGGATCTCAGCACCACAGAACAACAGCAATAAACACCTGTGTTTACTCATTCGAGTACTTGTTGTGGACCACTTCTGTACTGGACTCCATTCTAGAATCTAAAATGCAGTAAACAAGGCAGACAAAACTCTGCTCCAAGCCACTGGTATATCATTAAGGAGGATTCCAAAGGAAATGATTGTTGTAATGTGTTATGCTACTACTTCCAGGTTTTCGCTGGGTAATTAAAAATAATAGTCTCACAGATTTGCCTAGGCTATTTTAGTAGCAGTCGCAGTAGTAGCAGTGTTGTTGTTATTGTTATCTTTAAGTAGTTGTACAAAGGAGTTATCATTGAACACACTGGATGTTTCATTGCATTCTCCCCGACTTCTCTTCCCCTACCTCTGTCCTCTTGACCTCCCCCACTGCTTTCCAGTACCAGCTTGTGCTGTCTTAGTATTCTGAACTTTGACTTAGCTAGGCTGGTTTTGAACCTTGATCCTAGATCTCAGCCTCCTGAGTAGTTAGTATTATAGGTGTGAGCCGCTTGTGCTTGGCTTATTTGTGCTTATTTTGACACAAGTATGTATGTGTATTTGTGTGTGCATGTGTGTGGTGCTGGGGATGGAGCCCACTGCCTTGGATATGCTAGGCAGGTGCTCTACCACTTGAGCCATACACCCCAGCACTTGTAAGTTACTGTCTGCTGAATTCCAATGATCACATTGTGGGGCATTAGCTTTCTCAACTACCATGGGCTTAGAAAATAGCTATATAAAATTTTCAGGACAGGCCAGGTACTGGTGGCTCACACCCATAGTACTAGCTACTCAGAAATTTGAGATCTGAGGGTCACAGTTCAAAGCCAGCCCAGACAGAAAAGGCTGTGAGGCTCTTGTCTCCAATAAACTGCTCAGAAAAAGCCAGAAGTGGCACTGTGGCTCAAGAGGTAGAGCGCTATCCTTGAGCATGAAGAGGCTCAGGGACAGTGCCCAGGCCCAGACTGAGTCCAAGCCCCAGGACTGGGGAAAAATAAATTCAGCACTGCTGATATTTCTTGAGTCTTTTGTGGCCTTTCCCTTAACTGCTGAAAGGAGAAAAGAAAAGCTTGTGAAAGTAGTAAATTCTTTGAAGGAGATACATCTTCATCTCAAAACGAACAAAACTCTGGCTTCTCACATTAATGAAAATCATGTTGAACAAGTCAATGTTTTCCAGATTATAGGAAAAATTACCATGTGTTGTTGTTTTTTTTTAATCCTCTGCCTTCCCCTTCTCCACTGATAGAAAATCTCCAATTTTTATAGTGAAAATATACATGTCGAAACATAGCAGAACCTGAGTTTGATAGAACACGAATCTGTTCGCTGGGATTCAACAAAGGCTCAAAGAACAAGGTCCTGGCCTTGACCTTGGCCTGGAGGTGGTCGCGGTGGCTGTCTCCTCTTTGCCTTCTGTGAAAGGAGTGTGGTATCCCTGTAGGCACACATGTAGAAAGGTTGCATGAAAGGCATTCTGGCCCTTCTTTAGCTACTTAGAAGAAAAGTGACAAGGAGGATTTGATGGGGGTTTTTGTTTTGTTTTGGGGGGTTTGGTTTTTTTTTAAGCGGTGGTTGTTTACATAGCTTTCCAGTGACCCCTGGGCTCTGGGCTCCAAGAATCCTTCCTTTGCAATCTGGAGTTTTATTTACCTCTTGTTGCATCATTCTGGAGTGGGGTGGGAGGGAGGGCGGGGGGAGGGGAGCATGCTGGGGGAGGGGACCAGCCATGGGCTGCAGGTGCATTTTATAGGAAAGTTACAGGTGCCAAATTCTTTCCTTAAGGCAGCAATTGTGTGACTGTCTCAAACAGAAGAACCTTAACAGTAGAAGAAAACTCCAGAGCCTTTCTCCTCCCAGATAGCAGCCCTTTGCCAGCTTCAAAGAACAACTCAAGTTTGAGGCATTTTCTTTTCTCCTCTTCCTTTAGCAATATTGGAGTTTGAGCTCAGGAACTAGTATTTCTTAGGCGAGTCTTCTACCGTGAGCCATGCCTTCAGTCCTTTTTGTTTTATGTTATTTTTTCAGGTAGAGTTGAAAGTGGGCTTTGTTTTGCCCCAGCCAACTTTGGTCTTCGAATGTTGTACCTCCATCTCCTGAGTCACTGGGATTACAAGTGTGAGCCATCAAGCCCCAATTATATTTCCTGGTAATTGACAGAAATGATCCCACGTAAGCCTCTTAACTGTCTTAGGGGGAAAACAATTTCCGGTTTAACAAATAAAGAAATAAAAGTCATGAATAGAACAAGTAATTTACCCAAGGTGATTACAAAAGATACAGGCCTGAGCCAGCCTCTAGACTTAGCAACTAGCTCCAGAACTGGCCTGTGTGCGTTAGTAAGCTAGAAGTTCCCACTGAGCATCTTAAGTATTGCACAGTGGAAAAGTCAACAACTTCAATAAGGCTTGTCATAGTGCTACTGTACTTGCATCCATGGTTATTATCTTAACCACACCACAGATCTCCATGCTCAAATCTCAGTTATTGCTCCAGCCATCTAAACATACCTCCTCATCTGAACACTAAAGGAGTTTTCTTATTTGTCTGTAAGTGACAAAGTACAGTCCAAGAAACTGAAAGGAAATATGGGGGCTATGCGTCATATGCTGAGGTGTTGAGTACTCAAAAACTACCAATGACTGAAGAGTGAAGTCCCTGTTTAAATGCCTCTCTCCGTGGTCTTCAACAAGATTGAGGCTTTTATTAAAATGTGACTATACCCAGCACGGGAGAGACCTTACTGTATATGGGTAAGTGTCATACTTAAACTGGGCCTTTTTTCAAGATAATGAGAAAAAGTGAGACTAGAAGAACAATTAAAGTAATATTTGATGAAAACAGGCATCTTGGGCTCCTCTCACGAAGCATCTTACAAAGGCAAAGGATGCTTGAATCACTGTCACCCAGAAATGTGGTTCTCCACCAGCATCCCCGTGTAGAATATATTTTCAGGTCCCACATCTCCGGACCGCAACACTGCATTTTCAACAAGCTCCCTCAGTGATTCAAAGGCAAGGTAGAGTTCACAAAAATGTCTTATCTAGTTTAATCCTCTATTTTGCAGGTGGGAGAAAAAACTCCGAGTGTCATAAAGGAGTCAAACAATATAGGTGATACTTGAGATAAGACTAAAATCTAAAGGCGAGATTCCATAAATGGGCCAGTACAATATTCTGTTACACATTAGGCTGTGCGCTCCAGGCGCAATGTATTAATCTTGTAGCTATGAGGGGAAGTTATCGGTGATGCTGAAATGGGGCTCAACTTCAGTTTCACGTAATGGATTGAACTTGTAATGAGCACAACCCTACCCACCTACAAATTCTATTTCTCGGATAAAATGTATATTCCCTCAGTAAAAGTAATTTTCCTAACATCAGGTTTGTTTTCCACCCCTAGTCCTCAGGTGCAAATGCAAAAGAATTATTTTTTCACGTTGTCTTCATGATATGATTATTGCTGTATTTAAAATGTAATCCTCTTCTAAAAGTATGTGTTAAATGCAACATCCCAGCTGTACACTATGATTATCTATCATTTCAATTTCTCAATTGATTTTGCAAACAGTTTCAAATCAGTTAGCTTATTTATTAGAATATTTTTCTTTGGAGAAAAAAAAGAAGCATTTATGTTTCCTTCAATAGAGGAGAACAAACATGTATAACTGATTTCATTATATCAGTTCTAAACTCTGGTGAGGAGTAAATGATCGATTACTTTTTAGAACTTGATTGAAAATGGTATGATCAGATACAAGTGCGTATTATGAACACGAGTGAAAACATCACAAAGAATCTCTGTTATTTAAAAATTCCTGAGATCTTGTAGCTAAAAAGTGATCAGCTCCACTGTGGAAAAATGCAAAACGGAAGGCATTCCCAGAACCCACTTGTCCTTAAGTCTCCCTGGAAAGTCACTGTGCAGGTCTATATAAGGAGCTCAATGAAAACGCCACACATGCAAATGTTGCTGGGGCTCAAATGACAGAGTGAGGCTTGTGCACTAAAGCTCAGGGTCAGTGCCCAAGCCTTGAGTTCCAGCCCATGACTGACAACAAGAAGGAAGGAAGGAAGGAAGGAAGGAAGGAAGGAAGGAAGGAAGGAAGGAAGGAAGGAAGGAAGGAAGGAAGGAAGGAAGGAAGGAAGGAGCCACACATGTTGAAAGTAGACTTCAGAGATAGACCTCTCTGCTAGCATCAGATCCCTTTGACAAGGTCGCTTTTACTTCAGTTCAAGTGTTTTGACAGTATGGTGACAGAGACTATCTAAAACTTCCTAAAAGCTTTGTGCTTTCTACCCAAAGTGATGGCGTATCATAAAAATGCCAAGGTATTGTTTTGAGCAAGGGTTGTCCAGCACAAAGGAACAGATTCATCTAAACCAAAGTTCTTTCCTTAGCCAACACATGTGGAATGTTCTCACATTACCAAGGAGGATGAGGGGAGGGAGAAATGGAAAGGGAATTCAACAGACATTCATCAATTATCTGGCTATTGAAATCTCTAAGGGAAGGCTGTGTGACTCAATATTAAACATCAGTGTGGCGTGTGGAAGAGGCGCTTGAGTCATGACGATAGCATGAGTTTAGATAACATGAGTCCTATCATAGTGTGGGAGCGATTATCTTTAAGTGTCCTTTTGCTTGATCTTATTTCATTTAGTCTTCTTATTTGATTTTGTTTTTATAAGATGCCTTGCTGGTAACACAGGGCCTCAGTCTCTCAAGGCTTATCCAACTTCTTAATACATCTTTTAGCATTGCATGCATTATAGCTGTCTGGTGACACATGTCTTTCTGAAAATAATTCTATTCCTTGTGAGTTTTTAATATTCTTCAATAACTTCCATAATAGTTTTTGAAGTATCTAGCCTGTGCTCTTTTCTCTCACTAGTCTATTACTTTCCCTCAGGAAAAGTTCTTTAAATAGGATATGAAATAATTCTCTTACCAGGAAATGCCTCAATCTGTGTTGCATCTTGGGGAAACCGAGGCAAAAAAGCCATTGGACATACCTAAGTCTGCTTAAAGGCTGGCACCAAAGCTTCAGTTACTACTCAGGGTGAGCACTCCACACACACACACACACACACACACACACACACACACACACACACACATTCCCCCTGTTCTCTTCCAAAAAAATTTATATATTTCACTTGAGATCCATAATGACTGAAAATAATGAGGCCATCAAATATAATTCCACCTGTGTAATTTCACTTCTCAGGCAGATAAACCTGAAGAATGGCTTGTTCTTAATGAAGATGTAACCACCAAAATACGGTACAATTCATATTGAAGAGATTTCATTACCATACACATAACCATACATAGACACTGCTTGTACTACCCTAGTCTGAAGTGTTACTTAAAATCATTAAAACTAAATTGAACCTGTCAAAATAAATCAACGAATACATTTAGTGATTTACAACCCCTGACTTTTCCATCTTCTCCCTAGATTCATTAATTCTCCCTACTTTACCCATCATTACTGGTTAATCTCCAAAGACTCCTGTCCAATAAAAATAGCGTGTTAAAATGAAATTGGGTATTTAATGCAGAATTCTGTCTTTGGACTCATCTGGGCTAAGCTTCGTCACACTGAGTTTCTAGGATGACAACTCTATGGGTTTTCCTTCCTAAAAAATGTTTTTACAGCTTTAAGCTGTAAAAGTCAATCCAGCTGGCAAATCTTGGCCGTGGCCTTTATGTATGTCTTTTTGATTTAACATGATTCTTTTTAACAATGGAGTTTTCCTGATGCTGTCAAAATAAGTCAGATATTAAATGCCTTTCTAGAAATGATTGGTTGTAATTTTTTTTAAGAAAAGAGAGATTAAGTAAGCAAGCCATTCCTGCTGGCAAAATAATTGATTATATTGTTGACTATTTAATATTATGTTTAGCAAGAACTCCCTGGGGACAGTTTATTACATTAGGATAAATAAAGACAGAATAGCATTACTCCAGGAAGAAAGTTCACAGAGAAAGAGCAGAGGCAGGGAGAGTTGTGTTGGAAAAGGAGAAAAACAAATGTGCTTTCCTTATCGAAATAACCATGAAGTATCCCATCAAAACGCATCCCCTAAATGGAGTGTTACAAGCTTACCCCCGCTATTAAAAAACTACATGTTTTATAAATAACTCCCATAGTTCTCAAATGAAGCATGGGATTAGGAAAATATTTTGGTGCCTAAGATTTGAAATTCTCCATCCAGCAGGTAGAAATCAAGCTGCTTTGCATCTTTATTGTACTTCGTAACAGTCTACTTATTGTTCTCCTGTTCTGGAGACACTTCGGTAATTTATGAACTTGCTTTTCCCCTGGTTCCTTTGATAAGAATGTCGTGAAGGGAAATTGATCCATTTACAGCATCCCCTGTGGAGTTAGGCATAAAATAGAGTATTGAAAGATAGAGGGCTGACCACAATATAGCATTATGCTTCTACTGCACTATGCCGTGCTTGGAATTTTGTTGTTGTTGTTTTTCTCAGCATTTGTATTCATTTGGACATAAGGAAACATTTGTGTTAAATTTTGAAAGAAGAAGGAAGCCAATGTTTGAAAAATCTACAAGGTCCCCCTTGTCTATTTTGTCAAAGTAAGGAGGTTTTACAAGCGTTACTTTTTTTTGAGTTTTTCCCTCTAAAGAATAAGTAGTTATTAATCTACATTTTTACAGTTGAAGAAACTGAGTAAGGTTCAGTAATTCACTTAAGGCCGCGCAACTAGCAAAAAGTGTTTGCTAGTTGAATTTTCATCTCCTTGATGGCAAAGCCCAGGAATTGCTGGACCCAGAAGGCACTGACTATAAAGGAAGACCAGAACCCTGCCACCCACAGAGTCCCCCTTCTGGGGTACCCAGGTGGGAAGACTGGTGCTGGGTGAGAAGGAGAGGCAAACGTCAGGACACGTCACAGTGGCAGGAGCCAGTCTGTTAAGCAGTCCTCTTTCCTCATCATCCTCCATTGTATCAGGTTCCCAGCTCTGCTCAGACCACCCAGAAACATTCATCAACTATGGTAACATCATCCAGGTTCCTTCCATGTTTCTGGAGGAATAGCTGGGTGAAGAGAAATATCAAGAGGATTGTTTCATTGAAAAGCTAACATTTACTAACATGGAATTACATGTGATATTGTTTCTCTTCAGATTACTGTGATGATGATGATGATGATGATGATGATGATGATGATGATGTGTGTGTATACCAGTACTGGGACTTGCACTCAGGACCTAGGCACTACCCCTTACCTTTCTCCCTCAAGTCTGCCTCTCTACCACTCGAGCCACACTTCCACTTTTTGCTCCAGCATTTTGCTGGTTAATTGGAGTTAAGAGTCTCATGTGTTTATTTGCTCTGGGCTAGCTTTGAAAGGTGACCCTCAAATCTTGGCCTCCTGAGCAGCTGGGATTATAGGTGTGAGCCACAGGTGCCAGTTGGTTCCATATTCTTTATTGTAGAAATATTTTGTTTTTATTATATATTAATCAGAAGGATTTCTTTCTTAAACCATAACTCCTAATAGCTACCACTGCAACTATATTACAGGGGCTAATTTTCTAGCACCCTTCATGGCCCAAAGCCCGCAGGGAATCAGAGAGGCGAACACATTGAGTCATGATTACCAACTGGGATCCAGTTAGTAGAGGTTTTCTAGAGTCTATGTTTCAAAGCATAAATTCTGAATGAGAATGGTTTGTATTTATATATTAAGTAGCTAACTAGAGAAACACATGAATTTCAAATTCAAATTCTGGTTCCAAAGCTAGCTACTTGGTCTTCAGCAACCCTGTCGTGACTCTTCTGGGCTTACCTTCTTAAATCTTCTTTTCTTTGCTGAGCTACAGAGTTGCCAAGTGGCTCATTTGCAAGACTGAAGCAAAGCAGGAAGCCACAGGACAGGCAGAGCAATTCCTGGCCAAGGGATGTCTGACTAGAATAGGAAGGAGGGGAAAGGAAAGTGAAGCAGATAGAATCAAGAATGGAACTTGAGAATTGAGAGAGAAAGATGGTGCCGACACAGTAGGGAGGCACCCCGACTCGCTCCAACTGAATAGCGAGCTGGGAAATCCAACACCCAACACCCCATCAAGAATCCAGCAAAACCAGCAGCCAGAAGCAGTGGAGATACGCAGGACAACACAAAGCAGTAAAAAAGAAGAGCCAAAAACCTACACGGAGCCGGAGAATCTCTGGGGCACCCTCCTCCCACCAGCCGACCCTGGCCCGAACAGGGCCAGGCTGGGAAAGGGGAACCCGGCGATCGGCAGACAGGCTGCTGGGAGCGCAGAATTCAGACAGCAGGAGACCCCACAATCACTAGGGAGGGTGCGGACCAAGACATACAAAGGCAGCGACGAGAAGTTCGGGTCCACACCGGGTTCGAACGGACGGCGGCTGGGGAACCCAGCGCGGCAGAAGGAGGGAACCGGGGATGCCACCACGACACTTCGCCACCCCCTGAAGTACCAACGGCTGCACGGGACACACACAATCCATGATCATTACCCCCTCACCCAACGGGAGACCAGCTATCAGAGACCCAAGCCCTACAAAGAAGCTAGATCTCCCTCCCTCCCCCTCCCCACCCCAAGGGAACAAAGAATCCCCAAATCAGGCGGGAAGCTCCCATCAGGTTCTGGGAAGTCAGTTTAGCAGGGGAAGGGCGGAGCAGCCCCAAGGCCACACAGGATCCTGATCTGGCCGAATTGGCCCTGTCCCCTTCCCAACAGGGCCCAGGGGACAGCCGGCAGTGCCCCCACCCGAGGTGCCTGGACCTCGTGGACTCTTACAACTAAAATCAAAGGCACTGGTGGGCAATACCAGCACAGCAGGGACACCTGGGCCTGATCACGCACTCCTCTCGCAGCGGAGGTGAGGTCTGAGGGCGCTAACCCGTGCCCGGACAGTCGATCCCACTGGGCCCCACACATACCACCCCCCCCACAACGGACTCGTGGGAGGGCGCAAACACAACCCAACAACCCGGGGCTTGCTCTGGGAGGTGTACCCCGCTAAAGTGGACAGGGCCACAGCGCCAGGGCCTGTTGTAGCAGGCACACAATGCACAGGTGGGCAGGGCCCCGGCGACAGCACCTGCTCTGGTAGACGCGCCTACACAGGAGGGAGGGCAGAGCTACAAACCAAACCTGAGAAGCTATCCACAGATCTCCAGATGCACAAATCACAAAGAAACTTAACACAGGTCATTAAAGAGCAAGCCAACTCGCCAGCTCCAAAAAGCAGCACGACTGAAGAGGAGATGGAGAATAAAAAAGCAAATGAGGCCATGTTAACAGGAATGATGGAAAGCGTCAGAAATGAAATCAGAAAACAATTCCGGGAGTTTAGAGTGGAAATCTTAAAGGACACCCAGGAAGCCAAGAAAGAAATGGAAGCAAAAATGGATAAAATGCAAGCCTCCTTTAAAGAAATGGAAGCAAAAATGGATACAATGCAAGCCTCCTTTAAAGAAAATCTTAACATCCTAAGAATTGAAATGCATGAAAAAATAGATTTAAAATACAACTCTTTAAAGGAAGAAATTTCCACGATCAGACCTGAACTGACAACCATAAATAGCTCTCTGACATCCATAAACTCCGCAATTGAAACCATAACACAAAGAGTTGACCATATGGAATCCAGAATCTCTTGCCTGAATGATGAAACAACCGACAACAACCAGAAAATGACCACACTCCAAGAAACGGTGAAGCTTCAGGGCAGACTAATCCAGGAACTAATGGATTAAGACAAGAGATATAATCTGTGCATAATTGGAATAGAAGAAGGAGCCGAATCCCAGAACAGAGGGCTTAAACATGTTCTCAATAAAGTTATTGCAGAAAACTTCCCCAATCTCACAGGGGACCCCATCCAGGTAACCGAAGCCTATAGGACACCTGGCAGGCCAGACCCCAGAAAAGCCACCCAAAGGCACATAATTTTCAAGACTTCAGACCTCAAGATTAAAGAGAAAATTCTGAATTCAGCCAAAGCGAAGAAAGAAATTTTCTACAATGGGAAGAGGATTCAAATAACAGCTGACCTATCCACACAAACTTATCAAGCAAGAAGTGAGTGGAAGAACACCATCCAAGTACTTCAGGCTAACAATATGCAATCTCAGATCAAATATCCAGCGAAATTGGAGTTCACATTCGAAGGGAAAACCAGATCTTTCCACACCAAAGAGGAGCTAAAGGAGTATGTGAATAAAAAACCAGCCCTACAGTGAATTCTAAGAGGGGAGCCCCACCCAACAGAGATTGTACAAGACACACAGACAGAATCAGAAAGAAACTACAATAGCCAAAGTCCAACAGAAAGAACAGCACACTAAAGACAAGGAAAAAAAAAAAGGAAAAAACAGCCCAACAAGAAAATGGAAGGGAAAAAACACCCTTATCCTTGATCTCTTTAAATATAAATGCTTTAAACTCTCTGATAAAGAGGAGCAGACTGGCAGGATGGATCCACAAACAAAAAGTTGACATATGGGCTGGGAGTATGGCCTAGTGGCAAGAGTGCTTGCCTCCTACACATGAAGCTCTCAGTTCGATTCCCCAGCACCACATATATGGAAAACGGCCAGAGGGGGCGCAGTGGCTCAAGTGGCAGAGTTAGGCTAGCCTTGAGCAAAAAGAGGCCAGGGATGGTGCTCAGGCCCTGAGTCCAAGGCCCAGGACTGGCCAAAAAAAAAAAAAATTGACATATGCTGCCTACAAGAGACCCACCTTACAGCAAGAGACAAAAACAGGCTCTGAATGAAAGGATGGAGCAAGATCTACCAAGCAAACGCACCTACCAAAAGGGCAAATGTAGCCATCCTGATCTCAGACAAGCTGGACTTTTCATTAAAATCAACTCAAAAAGTCAAAGAAGGACACTACATATTAATACAAGGAAAAATCCAGAATCAAGATATCACGGTGATAAATGTATACTCACCGAGCAAAAGAGGCCCTACATATGTCAAGCAAATCCTCACAGAATTGCAGAACAAGATAGACGCAAACACAATCATAGTGGGTGACCTTAATACCCCACTCTCTCCAAGACACAGATCCAACACCCAGAGGATTAGCAAGGGAGCTGAGGACCTAAGTAACACCGTATCCCAAATGGATCTGACAGACCTATACAGAATCTTCCACCCTACAGAGACCCAATACACCTTCTTTTCAGCAGCCCATGGATCATATTCCAAAATAGGCCACGCTATAGCCCACACAAAGAACCTCAGCAAATAGAAAAGTAGTGAAGTCATCCCATATATTATATCTGATCACAGTGGATTAAAGGTAACCCTCAACAACAAAGGATACCACAGAGGCTATACACACTCTTGGAGGCTAAACCCCACACTGCTATCCAACACTTGGGCCACAGACCAAATTAAAGATGAAATCAACGAATTCATAAACCACAATGACAATGAAAATACATCACAAGAAACCTATGGGACACAGCTAAGGCAGTACTGAGGGGCAAGATCATTGCCCTCAGCACTCACATTAAAAGAATGGAAGCAGAGAAGGTGAATAACCTCACGATGAAACTAAAACAACTGGAGAAACAAGAAATGACAGAATCTAAAACGACTAGGAGGGGAGAGATCACAAAGATTAAAGAAGAGATAAATCTGATTGAAAATAGAAAGACCATTCAACAAATAAATAAGACTAAAAGCTGGTTTTTTGAGAAAATAAATAAAATTGACAGACCCCTCGCAAGACTTATAAAAAAAAAAGAAGAGAAGAGACTCATATACGTAAAATCAAGGACTCCACCGGAAAAATTACAAGTACACACGATATTCAAACAATCATAAGGAGCTATTTCCAAAACCTCTACTCAGCAAAAAATAATCATTTTACAGAAATGGATCAATTCTTAGAGAAGTACAAACTGCCCAAACTGAACCAAGAAGAAATAAATCAACTAAATAAACCAATAACTTACAGTGAGATACAGGGGTAATCAAGAACCTCCCAACAAAGAAAAGCCCAGGCCCAGATGGATTCACCAATGAATTCTACAAAACCTTTAGTGAGGAGCTAATTCCAATACTCCTCAAACTCTTCCGCGAAATAGAAACAGAGGGAGAAATCCCAAACTCATTCTACGAAGCTAATATCATACTCATTCCCAAACCAGGCAAAGACCCAACAAAAAAAAGAGAACTACAGAACAATATCACTAATGAACACAGACGCAAAGCTCCTCAATAAAATATTAGCTAACAGGATCCAGAAACTGATCAAGAAAATCATACATCATGACCAAGTAGGCTTCATCCCACAGTCACAAGGATGGTTCAACATCCGTAAATCAATCAACGTAATTCACCACATAAACAGATCTAATATTAAGAATTACATTGTTATCTCAGTCGATGCCCAAAAAGCCTTTGACAAAATAAAACATCCATACCTATTAAAAGCTTTGGAGAGAACAGGAATAGATGGAACATTCCTCAAAACAATAAAAGCCATATACAACAGATCAACTGCTAATATCATATTAAATGGAGAGAAACTTAAATCATTCCCCCTAAACTCAGGAACAAGACAAGGATGCCCACTCTCCCAACTTCTGTTCAACATAGCACTGGAGTCCCTTGCCATAGCAATAAGGCAAGAGGAGGACATCAAAGGGATCCACATCAGCAAAGAAGAAATCAAGTTATCCCTATTCACAGACGACATGATCTTATATCTGAAGGACCCAAAAAACTCAGTCCCCAAACTCCTACACCTAATAAACCAATTTGGCAAAGTAGCAGGATACAAAATCAATCCACAAAAGTCAGCAGCTTTTCTGTACACCAGCAATAGACAAACAGAAAAGGAAATTATAGAAACAATTCAGTTTACAGTAGCCAAAAAAAGAATAAAGTACCTAGGGATCAACTTAACCAAGGACGTGATGGACCTATTTAATGAAAACTATAAAAATCTAATAAGGGAAATCAAAGAAGACACAAGGAAATGGAAAGACCTCCCATGCTCATGGGTAAGCAGAATCAATATAGTGAAAATGGCCATATTGCCCAAATTGTTATACAAATTCAATGCAATACCTATCAAAATCCCAGCCACATTCTTCACTGAAATAGAGAAACCAATCCATAAATTCATATGGAACAGCAAAAAACCTAGAATAGCCAAAGCAATTCTAGGCAAAAAAAGCAGTGCAGGAGGTATCACAATACCAGACTTCAAGCTCTACTACAAGGCCATCATAACAAAAACAGCATGGTATTGGTATAAAAACAGATCGGAAGACCAATGGATTAGAATTGAAGACCCAGAAATAAAACCGCACTCTTACAGCCAACTGATATTCGACAAAGGAGCTAAAGACATACAATGGAATAAACATAGCCTCTTCAACTGCTGGTGCTGGGAGAACTGGGCAGCCATATGCAGAAAACTCAAAGTAGACCCAAGCCTATCACCATGCACCAAGATCAACTCAAAATGGATCAAGGACCTCAATATCAGACCTGAATCCTTGAAAGTACTGAAGGTCAGAGTAGGAAAGACGCTAGAACTTATAGGCACAGGAAGGAATTTCCTGAATAGAGTCCCAGGGGCACAACAAATAGGGGAAAGACTTGACAAATGGGACTACTACAAATTAAAAAGTTTCTGCACGGCTAAGGACATAGCCACCAAAATAGAAAGACAGCCAACGATATGGGAAAGGATATTTACCAGCACAGCAACAGACAAAGGCCTGATATCGGTCATCTACAGAGAACTCAAAAAACTAAGCCCCTCCAAGCCCAATAAACTTATTAGGAAATGGGCAAATGAGCTAAAGAGAGACTTCACAAGAGAAGATATAAAAATGGCAAAGAAACACATGAGGAAATGCTCAACATCCCTGCTAGTAAAGGAAATGCAAATAAAAACAACCCTGAGATACCACCTCACCCCAGTTAGAATGGCCTATACTCTGAACTCAGGAAACAACAGATGCTGGAGGGGGTGTGGGGAAAGAGGAACCCTTCTCCATTGTTGGTGGGAGTGCAAATTAGTACAACCACTTTGGAGAACAGTATGGAGGTTTCTCAAAAAGCTGAATATAGACCTACCCTATGACCCAGCCATTCCACTCCTAGGCATCTGTCCTAAACAGAAACCCCAAGATATCAAAAAGACATTTGTACTTCCATGTTTATCGTGGCACAATTCACAATAGCCAAAATATGGTACCAACCCAGATGCCCCTCCACAGTTGAATGGATCCAAAAAAATATTGTACTTATACACAATGGAATACTACATGGCCATTAAGAATGGTGAAATATTGTTATTTTCAGGGAAATGGTCAGAACTCAAACAAATAATGTTGAGCGAGACAAGCCTGGAACACAGAAAACAAAGGGGCATGATCTCCCTGATATATGACTGTTAACAAAGGGAGATGGAGAGACAGTTGAGACCAAGTCTGTGAAACCAAAAACTGCTTGTCAAATAGTATTCCCCACAGGATTGGGGCAGCAACCCAACAGTATGTAACTAAAACTAAACAATTACTCAACATATAAAGGTCAAAAATTGACCTCTCAGTGGAATACAATAGCTCAAAAGCTGGGTATGTACGTTCATATAAGACTACTGTCGACATATGGTCTAATATCGACATTACATTTAAAGCCCTAGGCGAACTTTCTTGGGCGTGGCCACGTGGTTACTGTATATGTTCTTGATACATTGTATATTGTATATATGTCTACCTGACCTAGAGAAGAGATAGAAAAACAGGGCGTAAGATATCACAAGAAATGTACACACTGCCCTTCTATGTAACTGTACCCTTTTTGCACAACACCTTGTCAAAAAATTTGTGTTCAATTAATAAATTAAATTAAAACAAAAAAAAGAATGGAACTTGAGACAAGAGAAGGGTGAGTTGACGAAGCTGAAAAAGAGCCCATTATATAGCTTGAAGACAAATGTATATATCAAATCTATGTTCTAAAATTTTGGATCCAATCAGATACAGAAGGAAAGAGAAGGATATGACCATAGGGAGTGTGTTGAAGATGATGGAGACAGCACATGAAAATGCCCAGCACGAAGCCAGAGATGTAGCTCAGTGAGAGATCATGAGCTTAGCTTGTTACAAGTCCCTAGGTTTAATCCCAGCCATGTAGTGTCCCGCAGCAGGCAGTGGGTATAGCCAGGAGCTGATCTTTATGCAACGTCAAATATGCTAGCTGAAAAGTATGTTACAGACATTCTTTCTTGAATCTTGCAACAATTTGGAAAAATATATTATTATATTCATTCAGCCAATAAAACAAAAGTAAAAAACATGATTCAGTGAGGGTCTTAGATGATGAGCCATAGATGCAGAATTCAAATGCCAGGACCATAATCCATACGTAGGAAACACGAGATTTATAAATGGCTGGGAGTTTCAGAGAAAATGTAAAGTTTATTATAAATAAAAATGTAAAGTGTTGTCAATAAATGAATTGACATTAATTTGAGTTACCAAAGCCAGTGTGACTTTTTTCCCCTTAAGACTATTTTTCTGAAACTCATGAATTCCAACGTTAGCAAGTTATATCAAAGGATCAAGATAATGTTATGATGAAGGCGATGGATCCACCCAGAAAAAGTAGAAGGCCTTACAGAAGAGTTCATCATAATCCATGGACTAAATGTCAACATACAGTTTGGGACTGTGATCTCTCTTTGGATTATGACAGAATCATCCATGGTCAGCTCAAAACGGTATCACTAGAACACAGCACTGTAACTCTATCTTCTAATGGTTTTTTTAGTGGTGGTTGTCAGCTTAGTTATTGCTACAGAAATTATACTTAATTACATGAGTACTCTGTGGGGGGGAGGGGAATTGTTTAGATTGATTGGAGGGAGCCTGTAACAATTGAAAACTTAGAGGGAGACATTATAAGTACAAGAAAGGAAGGACTTCCTATGAAAAATGAGAGCATAATGAGATGAAAATTGAATCAGTGTGATGAGAAGCAGCATGCGCTCAAGGATTTGGGGGAAGAACAGTTCCTTGTCCATGTGTTTGAGGGTGTGAAGTATTATCATCAATTGCATCCTCTAATGTCCTGACTACTGGGGCCTAATGTCCACTTTAAACAGCATTGAGAGCTCCAGCAATTGAAAGATAATAAGAGGAAAATGAATAATGAATCCATTTTATTGTCTGCTATAAATGGCCTCCATTGAAACAGCCTGTGTTTAGACTGCTAATAAAAATGAGTGATGAAGGCAGACGTTTAACATGGAAATTGGTTCAAGCAAGGAACATATTTTCTGCTTTAAAAAAAGAAAGCCTCACAAATAATTTGGGTTATGGGGAAATTTCTTGCTTGGAAACTTTTTGTCACTACTGTATGGTTTTTATAAGCCTTGGCAAGGTGCATGTAGGTTTCTTTTTTCTAGGGATATTAGCTTGCGATTTGAGCAAGGGATATAATGGTTGGAGAACAACAGATTTTATTTGTTAATTTTTAGTCTATGACCCTTTATCTCTTCAATGAGCAAATACAGGAGCATTGAGAAGAATGATGTTCATAAAAATACGTGGTGTTTCTCAGATACCAACAATTCGGCAAATGGGGAATTCTGTTATAAAACATGCTCAAATTGAATCCTGAAGAAAAAACAACAACCAGATTTGCCATTTTCTTTTCCATTTAATTAGCTACACTGGAGTAATTAATTTTTTGAGAACATAATATCTCCCTAGAGCCATTAGCAATCCTTAGAGCAACCTCACAAGGTAGATATACCTCTCATCCTCACTTCACGGTTCAGAAAGCTGGGCTCAAATGTGGTAGAACATGTAATCTCAGCTACTTGAGAAGTGGAGACAGAGGATTGTGGTCCAAGACCAACCCAGGCAAAAGGTTTAAACAAGGCATGGTGGCATATACCCATTGCTTCAGCTACTTGAGAAACAGAGGTAAAAGACTGAATTCAAAGGTCAGGGACAAAGCACAGGATCCTATCTGAAAAATAAACTAAAGATCTGGGCTTGTGGCTCAAGTGCTAGAGACACTGCCTGACAAATAGCAGGCCCTGAATTCAATGCCCAATGAAGAAGAAAGGAAATAATAAAGGAAGGAAGGGAGGGAGGGAGAGAAGAGAGGATTGGTAAAGGAGGGAGGGAGAGAAAGGGAGAGAAAGAAAGACAGAGGGGAGAAAAAAAAAAGAAAAGGAAAGCTCAAAGAAATCTACTGATTCATCCATTAATCAATAACAGAGCCTGGAATTCAAAGCTGAGTTTGCTGCGTTCTGGGGGCATGCTCTTTTCAGCACTGCCTTTCCCAGTGGTGGTAATGCTTGTCCATCACCTGACTAGAAACAATGACAATAACACTAATAGCGAAGCTAACAATGAAGCATGCTTTGTACAGTCCTCCGCTGAGCACTGAGATGACTACTTACCCTACAGGCCACCCTGGGTATCTCCCCCCCCACCTCTCTGACCCTTGGTCCATCCTCTAAGCATATTTCGGGGCTTGCTTTTGCAATGCAGAAGCTCAATTCTGTGATTAGGAAGCGGGGGAGGAATTTGGAGAGTGGGAAAAATAGGAGACGGGAAGGTCCCTCTCCCCAGTCCTTCCTGGCTGTGTGCAAAGCAATCATCAGCTGCTGGCCAGTGTAATTTACACTCACTTAAAAGCATCCTGAGAAAATGGAGAAGGTGGCAGGGAAGAAAAATGATTCACTTGATGTTCCTGTATGGCTCCCTCTGAAATCACAGACCCAGTACTCTTGGCTAACTTCTGGGGTGGCTATCATTAGAAGAACAACAGCATTGGTGGGGCCTGTTGTGCTCAGGGTTGGCATCCTTTGGGAGATTGAAGAGGCCGATGGTAGTTTCACTGGGAGTTTTAAAAAAACACTGGATTCCCACTTCATAAGGAAAAAGCAAAACAAAACCCCTCACTGTCTCAAGTATCTGCATTCCACCGCACACTTGGATGTATCTACAAGTCTAAACTCCCAACCCCACCAGAACTGGCTCTTAGATCGACTGTAGCTTGCCTACATCTGAAAATGCCCCTCATTGCAGAAATCCCCATAACGTGTAAAATATTAATAGGTTATAAACTGGAAATGAAATATAACCACAAGTGGGGACAATCAATCAGTCTGCCCTAGCCAAACAGTAAGCTTGCAAGGAGATTTATGGAGAAGGATTAGAATTGAAATCTAAGAAGCAGACACACCAACCACAAGCCTGAACAGTTGATGTGCCCCCCCCCCACCCCATGACTTGGGCTCAAACAATTCTAGAAGCATCTCATGTACCTCCTGGTGAGGTAAGTGTGGTCAGAGCCAGCTCACCTTCAGTATTCCAGCGGGTTGAGTAGTACTTTTGCTTCAAACAAGAAGGGATTTAATTTTGTTACCATTGCTCATATTTTGTACTCAATTCTGCTGCCCTGGCTCCAGGCCCAAGCAGTTCCTTGAGCTCCATTTACACAGGTTCTCTGAAGGAATCCATGGCTCCAGTTTGCAAGCAGGTGTGTCATCTCCCTTTCAAACGTCCTCACAGTTAAATTTTCCCTGAGGTGGTTGACCAGTTGGCAGTCTGGGCTACAGGAAGTTGTGGAACGGAGGTTGTAGAGAAGGGGTAAGAGGGAGTGGGGAAGGCAACACCTGGGTCCCCTATACACAGGGAGCCAGCCTCAGAGACAAGCTAACAAGCCTGCAGGGTTGTTGAGGGTCCTTGTGGAGAGGAGGTGCCTGGCACAGCACACAAAGGAGGAAGGGCTGGGGTTCCACTTACACTCGAACAATAGAGCTGAACTGCTGTCGATTAGGTTGGCAACACCTCATCCAAACACTAGAAGTGTTCTGAGCCTCGTAATCGATTATTTATTTCTCTCCATAGCCCAAGGGGAAACACAGAATAAAAATATCCCATTCAACAAACTCCTAAGAGAGGCTGAATGGAAGGAAGGCCAAGGTGCCCCTGGTGGGTTGAGGGAGCCGTTTGCAAGCTGAACATCCATCCATCCCAGAGGCTCAGCCTCCCGTGGGTTCCCTCCAAGTAGCAAAAACAAGAGACCGAAATCAGAGTCCTTGATGGGAGGACTTCCCCCGCCCCACCTCCCGGCAAAATGGCCAATGTTCTAAGACAGTACTTTATAAGCAATTACAGGGATATGGAATCCAGAACATAAAGTTAATTATTTTAGCCAGGCACCAGTGGCTCATGCCTATAGTCCTAGCTGCTCAAGAGGCTGAGTTCTAAGCGTACTGTCCAAATCCAGTCTGGAGAATAGTTCATGAAATTCTCATCACCAAATAACCACCAAAAAAGCCAGAAGTGGGGGCTCAAGTGGCACAGTGCTAGCCTTGAGCATAAAAAGCTCAAGGACCACACCCAGACCCTGAGTGCAAGCCCTGGGACCTACACAAAAAACAAAAACCAACTTGTTTTAATGCTTGTATATCCTTTAAATGTTTATGCTCAGAAACTACATTGAATCTTGGTTTTTCTCCTTAAAGTATTTTTGTTGTGCCAACTTGTTATATTTTACAGTAGAAACATTTCATAACATTCCACTGGGTTATGGAAGTGATCTTCTTATAACAGTATACAGGTCACTTTTTAAGTTGGAAGGACTCACTTGTAAAATACCTTCCAGGATCTCCTCTCCCTTCTCTCTCTTCCTCTCTGTCTGTCTGTTTCATCCTCTGTCTCTCTCTTCGTTATTGTAACATACTGCCACCTGTACAAATACTAACACTACCAGAACAACCATGTTCATTGCAGCATTATTTACCATAGGTAGGATATGGAACCAACCCAGATGCCCCTCAGTAGATGAATGGATCAAGAAAATGTGGTTTATATAATATACACCGCGGAATTCTATACTTCCATCAGAAAGAATGATTTCACCCCATACGTAAGGAAATGGAAAGACTTGGAAAAAACATATTAAGTGAAGTGAGCCAGACCCCCCAAAACAGATTCCATGGGTTTCCTCATAGTTAACAATTAGTATATGTCTAGGATAGTCCTAGCAGAAGATCATAATAGCTTAGTAACTATGCACATAAGATGATGCTAAGTGAAACAAACTCCAAGATATGCAAACAAGAGGTTTTTCATTGCTGTTATTTTTCATGTACTGTGTAAAATTATTTCGGTTTTCTTTCCTATGGCTTAGCCCCTGTTGTCACTATATTTGATTTTGGTACCCTGGGTTTTGTATATACATTTATCTGAATGAGGGAAGGGAAGGGGAACATTAAAATGGTGAGACAAAGGACAAAGGGTGAACCAATGCAATAGCGATACTCACAAGACAATATATTGGAAATTAACTGTACAACTTGGGAGGGGGCGTTGGGAGGAAGGAAACAGGAGAAAATCGAGGGAGAAGGTAACAAGTTTGACAAGAAATGTATTGAATACCTTATGTATGTAACTGTAACCCCTCTGTATATCACCCTGGCCATAAAATTCAATTAAAAAATAAATAAACCAAAGCTTACTACTAAATACATAATTTAGTTATAGATTACAACCACACACCATTGTACTAATGAACTAATACATTGAAAAACATTCCCGAAAAAGAGAGAGAAATCAACTTAGAAGTTCCCAATGACTAACTCACCATTTAATTTAATCAAAAATTCCATTATTGAAAAGTATTTGATTGGAAACCAGCTCACAGGCAGGGAAATCTGTAAGACCCAGGTCTCAGATTAACCACCAAAAAAAAAAAAAAAAAAAAGCTGGAAGTAGAGCTGTGACTCAAAGAGAGCTCAAGCCTTGAGCAAAAAAGCTGAGGGACAGTGCCCAGCCCATGAGCTCAAGCCCCATTCCCAGCAGCAAACACAATAAAACAAAGAACGCTAGAAAAGTATTGATCCAAAGGAAAAGAAAGATGACTGCATAAAACCATTCCTGCAGTTCCAAAAGGAATGCATCTGTTGTCTTTGTACTTGTTGCCACACAAGCAAGCAAAAACAAACAAACTGAGGAAAGAGAGTAGCTGTCCAGGAAACCAGCCTCAACCTTTCTATCCCCAAAGCCATTGAAACCTACCATAGTGCTACAAGTTCGTTTTCTGTGGCGGAGAGAACTGCCTTGGTTTCTCGGTTTTGTCTCTGCCGTGTGTGCAGAAGGGGCTGGGGACAGATCAGTGGGGCACGGACTGTGATTGCTTTGCTGCCCGTTTCTAAGGAGATGATGTTCATGCAGGGCACTGGCCCTTCCTCTTCCCCCGTTCGTTTGTCTCGGCCTCATTGAAGTCCCCTTGTCTCTGGCCAGCGCAGTTGTGTTTCACGTACTGATAAATGGCCTTTCACTGTCTGGTTTTAGAGCTAAACGAACCCCGGAATGAGCCACTGTTCGTCTTCTCGCGTCCCCGGTGCAGAGCGCCTTGCAACCAACAATTGATACACATTGGTGCAAATTGGCCAGGCTCCGCAGTTCCGTGCTGGATCATCAGAGATATAGACAGGCTTTCCTGAGGATGCCATGCCTTCCCTAAACTCCCTAGGAAATCTTGTCTGAAGCTTTCAGAAAAACAACGGAGCCCTTATTGTACCTTTTTTGCTCAAACTGACTTTAAATATAGACGCAGGAGATCAGGATAGACGCCTGTCTATGAATGGGATAACATTAGGCACCACATGAGTGAACCATCTATCTTTCTCTAGGTAAAATCCAGCACCAGAAACCTGTATTTAGGGCCTGCCTCTGAGTTTACTTACTGCCGCTAACCAAAGATATCCAAGCTTAAGAAGTCCCCGGATGATTAAAATGTGGACCCTGGTGAACAATAGCCAGGGTCACTGGGGCTAGGCCTCTCTGGGCAAGTTCACATTAAGACTACTTTTTTTTTTTTAAAGAAAAAGATATCTTAGTAAGTAGGGAATGTGGAAGGTGCTGTGGATTGTGTTTTGCTTTATTTCCCAGTTTCCTTTTTTCCTTCTGCATCCCATAGCTTTAGCAGCTTAGGTAACCTGAGCCATGAGCCAACATGTTATAAAGGAGACCCAGAAAAGTCACCCATTAAAGGCTCTGTGCTAATCAGTGGTGACATGAAGTGTGACACCTATACGCCCCTCCTGGTTCCCACAGCAGAAGTCCTTGATGCCCAATGCTGTTTCGGGTCCTAGAGGACAAGACATGCTTTTGATTCTGGAATTACTGCTCAGCCCCACCCAAAAGCAAGGGAACACCGAGACTTTCAAGAGCTAGAGCTAGCTTTCTCAAGACCACTGGGTGGGTTGGTTTATTTATTTATTTATTTATTTATTTATTTATTTATCTATTTATCTATTGTTGCTCAAGCTAGCAAAAGAAGTTAAGCCTTACTGGTTGAACAACGGGGCCTGGTATGGTTGCTCGCTCCGGAGGCAGAGACTAAACTACATAGTGAGACCTCTATCTTCAAAAATCAAAGACTAAGGATGTAGTTTAATGGTAGAGCATTTGCCTAGCATGTGCTAAGATCCTGGCAGGGAGGGGTATTAAAAATGAAGCTTGCTAAATTTTCCTGTTTTGAGGTTTTCACAAGATTCTGCTGACCTACATATGGCACACATTTGGTGAATCAAGTCATTGTTTCATTTGTCTCTAAATTTGCACATTGCTTTTCCTGTGTGGAATGCCTGGTGGCAGACCCCAGAAGGATATTCAGAAGGGAATATGCCAAGCTAGATACAATGCTAGCACACTTCAGTAATAAAGTATCACTCAACACCTTCTTCCTTAGTTCAGGGATGACTTAATTCCTTTATTGAGGAAAATGATATGGACTTGGAATTTTTTTAAATTTGTATATGGCTTAAAAGGAAAAGCAAACACCCCTCCTGCACCAGACCCTGAGTTCCACCTTAGCAATGTTTTATTATTCTTCAGATATTAACCTTACAGATGCATGTCTGATTTTATTTTTTCAGAGAAATAGGGACACATAAATTATATTATTCTATATCCTGACTGTTACAACTGGAAATATGCCATGGAAATCTTTCTGTAGCAATATGATAGCTCTCTTTTATTTCCTTCTTTGGATTATTCCACTGAGGTGATACACTGCAAACGTTTAATGAATCTCCACTGCAGATATTAAAATCATCTTCTGTTTTTCTCAGACAAACATTGCCTATATTTTTATACACATCTTTATGTGCATTTCAACATATTTGTAACATAAATTCATAGGCTATGAATTGCTGAGTCTAAAGGCATATTAATTTCCTAACTTTCAAGTTAGAAATAACACTAAATTTCTTAAGGTAACCCAACAAAAATGCATGTAAGTACTCAATGCTAAGTTATACTGTCATCTACTCTATATGTGAGTGCTGTCCCATAGCCTTGCTAGCCACAAACTTTGCCAAAGAATAGGTAAGAACAGTGTCAGAGTTTTCAAAACATAGTTAATAGAAGAAGCCCCACAGTTAAATAGTTATTGGACTCAACAGCAAGAAGTTTTAAACAATTACTGATAAGAAAAAAATAAAAGGGTGAATGTGCTCCAAGGACATTGTGTTTTTGTATGGAATGTCGCAATGCTAACCCTTACTTTTTATAATTAAAATACACTAAGTAATGAAAATAATTTTTAAAACAAAACACCATTTTAAAGAAATGGGTACTGGTTGTTCATGCCTTTAATCCTAGTTATTCAGGAGGCTGATATCTGAGGATCATGGTTCAAAACCAGCCTGGTCAGGAAAGTCCATGAGACTTTTTGTCTCCACTTAACCAGAAACTGGAAGTGGCATTGTGGCTCTAAGTGGTAGAGTGATAGGCTTGAACAGAAAAGTCTGGAAGCAGTACCCAAGTCCCATGACCGACAGACAAAAACAAAAACAAAAGGAAGAATTTGTAGAACAAGGTAGATACAATAAGCAAAGACAGAAGTATTTCAGGAGAGAAAAAAAGGAACTGAAAGAGGAGAAAATGGAAACCATATAACTACAAAATACAATATCTGAAATTTAAAATTAATCACGAGATGACATCAGTAGTCATTTGAATTTTCAAAAGAAAGCATTAGCAAACTTGAATACAGGATGATAGAAATTATTCAATTCTCTGTGTGTGTGTGTGTGTGTGTGTGTGTGTGTGTGTGTGTGTGTGTAGTGCTTGTTCTGGGGGTTGAACTCAGGGTCTGGCCACTGTCCCAGAGCTTTGTAGCTCACGGCTAACACTCTAACACTTGTGTCATAACTCCATTTCTGGCTTTTTTGAGTGTGTGTGTGTGTGTGTGGTTAAATACCAGTGAGTATATCAAGGACTTTCCTGCCCAAGCTGGCTTCAAACTTTGATCCTCTTATCTAAGACTTTTTTTAAGACTTAAAAACAATCAAAGGTTTAATGGAATGTCAACTATAAGAATGATGACTGACTTTCATCTGAAAATATGTAAGCCAGAAGACAATGAAATGATCCCTCCAAAGGGTTGGACCATAAAACCATCATCAACTCAGAATTTTAATATAGTGAGATCATCCTTCAGAGGCAAAGATAAGCAAAGGAGAGAGAAAAGAAATAGTCACAAGTATGACAATTATAAGTAGAAAATGGCAGATGCCCAATTCTGAGCACCCTAAAAAAATATCTGGTCCCCAGAGTTTCTGCTGGGTCATTAATGCTTTTGCCTGCCCTGGCTGATAAAAAAGCCATTGTTCTTTTTCCCTCTTGTGTAGTGGCTGTGTACTTGTTGATATATTTTCTTGATTCATCTATTTTCTGTTTCCTTTCCTTATACTGACAGATTATCATCTGAAATCAGTGAACATCTTTATGCTTTGTAATTAGAATGCACAGAATTAATATATTCCTCCAAGACAGAGAAGGCTTCTCATCAAGATTCTGACACATTCAATATTTGTGAATATTAAGTGTTCACAAGCACTTAGTAAATGCTAACTTATACTTCAAACATCTAAGTAAATGTTCACAAATATTTAATATGAAAGCCCAGTGACGAAGTCGGTGCAGCAGTGGAAAAGAATACTAGACTTCTTCCCTGGGTCGTGGGCCTCTAGGCAAATATTGCTCATCACACACAAAGATGAGCTATCTTATGGTTAAAATTATGTAAATGAGCATAAACTCTCCTCAGAGAGCTTGAAAGAGAGAATGAAGTACTACCCTCTTATTTCTAAAAACCAAAGAGAACAGACTGTTGGCTTTGATGAGAACATCCAAAATCTTAATGTAGCATGTAGACAAGCTAGGCACAAAGCTATCAAACACAGGATAATAAAGACCACTTCAACAGTTGGTGCATTCTGAGTCGAAACAACTTTGTAGGAGTCTTTCTGAGTGACTCATCATAGTAAACTCTCACCCGGCAGGTATCATTTAGCAGTGTCTTATCCTTCCCAGTGTAGCTCTGACTAGGAACTCTTACTGTAAAAAGTACTAGCTACCAGCCACTGTAGGGTCGTGAGTGGCCGGCAGCTGTGGGTGAATTCTTCCATCCAGACAGAACCACACAATAAAAATGTGACCCAGCCTGGAGTGCAGATTCTGTTCTGTAACCAGCACTTGGCACAGCTCTGAAGAATGAATAAATAAACAAATGCATGAATAAATGCGTGAAGAGCCACCATTTAGTGTGGTCATTGGTGTACATGCCTGATAGGAAATCACCACTCACTCGTGTTAGTGTTTCCTAAGTAAACTGGGCTCTGGATGCATAACCATATCTATTATAATGTCCAATGCTTTGGGCTGAGTCCTCTGGAGTTATGGTCCTGCACCAAACTTCTTTGGCTGTACAAACCTTGATGTCAATGACGCCCCCTTGCTCTGGCACCAGGCACTGTTGTGTCAGCTAGAAAACCCAGCCTTTTAATCGGGATGTGCTTTACTGGTCTCTGGTGTATAATAAATAGTCGAGGCCTTTCTCGCCCTAGAAACACTAGAACTGAGAAATGCTTATAGCCCTGTGGGTGAGATCAGATTGACTACAGGTCTGTGCTTTCTTTGGGTTTCTGCAACAAGACCTGTGTTGTTTCTTCTCCCACAGTCTACCGAGAATGAGGATTTAACCCACTACTTCTGCCAGCATCTGCTCAACTCTGACAACACACACAGCCTGGCTACAAGAAAAGGTGATTGAAAAACACAAAGGATGGTTTAACTAGTACAGAGCAATCAAGATTGGAAACTATATTCCCAGTTCTAACTGTACCTGGCCTTCTTATATGTTTATAGTTGGTACATATATATGTTGTGTGTGTGTGTGTGCATATGTTTTTACTGTATATATAAAAACATCTATGTAGAAGTGTAGACAACCCTCTGCATCTGAGGGCTCTTACCATGGATTCAATCAACCAGGAAACAAAATGTTGGAGAAAAAAATGACAGAAAGTTCCAAAAGTGAAAACCTGAAATTTGCCACAGGTGGAGTATTACACTAAATTCACTTGAATAAAGGGATGTATGAACATCCTATTAGTACTCCCTATTAGCAGTCTATTGAAACAATCTGGAGATGATTTAAAGTATATATGAGTGTGTGTTAGGATGGGTAGGTTACAGACGTGTGTGTGTGTGTGTGTGTGTGTGTGTGTGTGTATGTGTGTATGTGTATCTGTGTGCTGGGGATGTCCCAGAATGAATCCCACATGAGTACAAAGGGATTGCTGTATATTTTTCAAATATAGAAAGTCACAAAACTTAAAAATTCATAGAATTAGCTGGGTGCTAGTGGTTCATGCCTGTAATCCTAGCTTCTTAGGAGGTTGGCATCTGTGGATTGTGGGTCAAAGCCAGCTCAGGCAGGAAAGTCCATGAGACTCTTATCTCTAATCAAGTGCTCACAAAAACCGGAAGTGGCACTGTGGCTCAAGTGGTAGAGCACTAGCATTGAGCAAAAGAAACTCAGGGACAGCGGACGAGAGGAGCAAGATGGCGACACTTTTCTCTGAGACCAAGTAACTTGACAGAACAAGGGAGAAAGGATGTATGCTGGCTCATGTTTTCTGAGGTTTAAGTCCGTAGCTTCCTGTCACCATTAGCTTAAGTCTGAGGCAAGGTGGACATCGTGACAAAGGGAGTGTGTAGACTGGGGAATTGGTCACTTTACAAAGGACAGGAAGCAGAAAGCAAGAAAGGAACAGGGACCAGGCATAGCCTTCAAAGGCATATCCCCAGTGAGCCACTTTCTCCAGCTAATCCTTACTTCCTCAAGTTTCCAGAACCTACCAAAGCAGTGCCATCAGCTGGGGGCCTGGCATTCAACACAAGCCTGTAACGGTTATTACTTACTCAGACCATATCCGTGTCTATGTGGCTGGAAGCAGAGGACAATGAGATGGGAAAGGTGTACAGTGGAGATAGACAGGATTTGAGGAAGAGCCACTTGGTAAAGTTGCATGATCTTACAAAGGAGTTACTTTGAGAAAAAAATATCCAAAAACATTGTGTGAACCCTTCAGTTCAACCTTAGAGGTTGCCTGTGGTTTCCGTATGTAGGATATTTACCCAAGGTAGAGTATCTCTCTAACTTAGAGCTTTCTGTAGCCATTGCAGATTGCTTTACCTGCACATGCCAACTGGCAAGAGTGCCAGGGAACTGATGTCTTAAAAAATATCTCCTAACAAACAAGGGGAGGAACCTGTTGGATACATCCCTCAGCTTTCTTGCCTCCTGTGAGACAAAGTGCCTGGTACACTCTGCTAATTCTTCTGGAGTCTTGAACAGGAGTAGACCCCAGAGGGAACTTCCTCATTAGTGTAGTCTCCGTGCTTGCCTCCTTACTACCCGTCTCCTTGAACTCTTTCCCCTCTTTCTGGGTTCATGCTTTGGGTAAACTACTAACTCACAAGTCTTTGACTCAGAGTCTTGTTTTTGGATGAAAGCAACAAACAGAGGGAAGCTGTTTCCCTCATATAGGAAATATATGACTAAGGGAGTAAAGCATCAACTCTAAATATTTTTAGGATGGTAAGTTCTAACTCAGCCCCTAGCTCTAGTAGTGGAACTATAAATTAGTCTTAATTATCTTAATTACCTGATACTTGAAGGAATAATAATCCTGAGCATATTTGCATGTGTTCGATGTTGTATTTTTTAAATAAGAAGCAAACACAGATAGCTTTAAAAGTGTTTTTTGGATAAAAGAATAAAACTTGCAAATCACTTAACAACCAAGTGAAAGAAATGAACTTTCCTCTTTATCCAATATTACAGGTTTTATTTTGTTCTTCATTTTGGTTTGCTTACTTGGTTGGTGCCTTACAACTTGAGCCATGCCTCCAATCCAGCTTTTTACTGCTTAATTGGAGATGGAGGCTTGAGGACTTTCTTGCCTGAGCTGGCTTTGCACCCCAGTGCTTTAGCTCTCGGCTTCCTGAGTAGCTAGGATTATAGGGGTAAGCCACTGGTGTCTAGCTCTCGTGGGTGCCTTCAAAGTTTACTTGACATTCTTTGAGTTTTTATGTTTTGGCATACATATGACAAAACAAAATCAAATGATAAAAACACTGTTGTACCTTGATTTTCTCACTTATTAGTTCTGCTACAAACGCCAGATCTATTTTGTGAAGTACATGAGCCCCATTTTAGTGGGCCTTAGCTGGAGGCATGGCTCAATGGTAAAGCTCCTAACAGAAGCGTGAACCCCTGAGTCAAAACCACAGTATTGAAAAAGATATATGACTTTGTCCTCTTTCAGACCGCCCTTAAAATATCTTTTTTAAACTCATACAAGCTTTTCTAGTGGTCCTAGTTATGGACTCAGCAGTTTGCAGGTGCTAGGCAGGTACTTTATTACTGAACTATGCCTCCAGCCCCTTTGATTTTTAGTTTGTTTCTGAGACAGGGTCTCCTACCTTTGACTAGGCTAGCCTTGATCTCGCAACACTCCTGCATCTGTCTCCTGAGCATCTGGGATTACAAGCATGCAGCACCACACCTACAGGACATTTAAAAATTATACAAAATAAACTCTTGCAGCAATATGGTCATGCATATACACAATGTACTTTGATTGATCATATGAATACTCCCATCACCTCCTCCCAGTGGTCCTCTTCTCTTTCAAAATACTCCTTGTACTTTCATCTCTTTCTTTTAGAATACAGGTTTTACACATGGAGGAAACACATGGTATTTATCGGAGTCTGGCTTCTTTTGCTTATCATGGAGCTCTCCAGAGTGACTCATATTCCAGTAAATGACACAATCTCATTCTTTCAGTGCTGAGTAATATTCCACTGTGTACACAACACATTCACTTTATTAACTGATTTGTGGATGGTGCCCATAACTTCACCCTTGTGACTAGTTCTGTTTTAAGTGTGGTGCTCAGGTGCTTCTACTGTTCACCGCGTTGCATTTCTTTGGCTATACAGCCAAGAATGGCATGGCAAGATCATATGGTAGATCTATTTTCACTGCTTTGTGTAATCTCCATACTTACTTCCATAGTGGTTGCACAATTTGCATTCCCGCAATAGCATATAAATGTTCCTTTTCCTTTGCATCCTTGATAAGATGGGTTTTTTTGAGGATAGACATTATGACTAGAATGAGATAGAATCTCAATGTAGTTTTGATTTGCATATGTCCTATGGCCAAGGATATAGTACTTTTTTCGTAAATTTATTGGCTACCTATACTCATTTTGAGAATTGTCTGTCCAATATATTTGGACATTTGTTGATTGGATTCTTTGGTTTTCTAGTGTTTAACTTCTTCAGTTTTTTTTAATGTTCTGGATGTTAATCTTGTTGGCTGAATAGCTGGCAAAGATTCTCTCCCATTTTGCAGTCTGTGTCTTCACTCTTGCAATGCTTTCTTTTGCTACACATTAACTTTTTAATTTGATGCCATCTTATTAGTCAATTCTTGCTAAATTTCCTGAGCTACTCAGAAAGTCATTGCTTATGTGTATGTCTTCGAGTGTTTTCTCTCTATTTCTTTTTTTCTGTAGAGATTCCAAAGTATCAGGTCTAACATTGAGGGTTGTTTTTTTTTTTAATCCATTTTGAACTGATTTTCATATGGGATGAGAGATAGGGATCTAATTTCAGTCTGCTGCATGTGAATACGCCAGCACATTTGTTGAAGAAGCTGTCTTTTCTCTAATGTATGTTTTTGGCACCTTTGTCGAGAATCAGGTGGCTGTAGCTATGTGAGTTTATTTCTGTATCCTAGGACATTTGATTTACTAAAATAAAAATATTCAAAGGTCAGAAAGGATTCACATATCTTTAGAAAATTGCATGAGAACAAAGCGTTTCTTTTTTCTACTTTGTTATCTTCAGAGTTTAGGACATTGCTTGGTACAATAAGCCGTTCATAAATATTTATTAGATACAGGAATAAACAAAGCATCTGACAGCAACTTACTGACTAGATTAGATACACGGTGTAGTCAGTATGAAGTAAAAATCAGTGCTGAGTATCAAGCTGAATGAATAAAGCATGCAGCTTCCCATTTTTAGGGCTGTAAGTTCTAATTTGGTCTCCAGTTCTAGCACATGAAGCAGTACATTGGAGTTGTCTTGCTTATCTAATGTGTATGGGAATACCAGTGCTCTGGTGAGCTCTGGGACTCTAGGACGACTGCCTGTTGGCATTTTGCGTACTTTATTTGGCTTCTTCATCCCTCTGACTCTTTTTTTTTATATGCAGAGCAATTGAACCCAGCTCATCTATAGCAACCCCTTGGCCCAGATCGGTGAGATTTCTTCCCTAGTCCTAGAACTCTCCTTTTTCTCTGTTATTTCTCATAAGCCATACACATCAAGATAGCCGGGGGGATTTTACAATGCTCTAACGCAGATTTTTTTTTTTTTTGTGGAGACTTGCTCTGTTGCCAATTTGACTCTTCAGTTAGGCAGCCACAGGCCTGCTGTCCTACAGGGCCCACGGATGATTGCCAAAAGGTTGTGACCCACAGTGTCATTGACCTTTGACACACGGAAATAATTAGTGGCCCTGAATACAGGCCCTTCAGCAGGCTTTTTGTTCTGTCCCATGGGCCAGACAAGACCTTCATGATTTATTGCACTAGGAACCCTAAACTCATGAGAGTTCTTAGAGAACTTTGAGAAGTGCTTCAAGAAGCTGAGAGATGCAGAATCATGGCGGCTCAGGCGCAAGTGTACCCATCTGGTGCTTTCAGATGTTGCCTGGTAGTGCTGGCTCCTCCATGAAAATGTGAGTCTGGAAGATGGTTTGAAAGTTGCATTTTAGGATAGGAGAGTGGCTCAAGTTCTAGGAGTGTCAGCTACAAAGAGCTGACACAAGATCTTGGATGCAGAGACCAGAGAATCGGCCAGTCATGAGTGTAGCCTCCAATTAAGAATTCATACTACAGGGGCTGGGGATATAGCCTAGTGGCAAGAGTGCCTGCCTCGGTATACCCGAGGCCCTAGGTTCGATTCCCCAGCACCACATATACAGAAAACGGCCAGAAGCGGCGCTGTGGCTCAAGTGGCAGAGTGCTAGCCTTGAGCGGGAAGAAGCCAGGGACAGTGCTTAGGCCCTGAGTCCAAGGCCCAGGACTGGCCAAAAAAAAAAGAATTCATACTACAGGGCCAGGCATGGTGGTATATGCCTGTAATCCCAGAACTCAGGAGGCAGAATCAGAAGGGTTGAGTTTCAGGCCAGCCTGGGCTACACAATGAGACCAGCCAACAGCAATCACAAAACCAACCCCTATTACCCCAAAGAAGCAAAGTGGGATAGTAATGATTCACCCATCTGAAGTGAGACGCTCTTAGTAATTGTACAGGGAGTTAATCAATGGAGTCAGGGATCCTACCATGTATGGATTACTAATTTGTGATCGTTTGAACTCTGCTTCAATGATCACAAAGCAGCACTTGGCTAGTGGTGCGGGTGTGGGTGGCTGAGAAGGTGCCAGACATTCACTGAGCAGAGTTCACTCCTACAGTAACAGGAGATAATGGCAGAAGAATTGCCAAGCTCTGAATTTGTTTTTTGAGGAACCCAAATACAGAAATTCACTAGGGAAGATAAGTCAATCTTTAAGAGTAAATACATGTTATCCAAAAGCTCCTTCCACTTTTAATCACAGTTTAGGTCAAATAGCTGGCATAGATGAAATCTAGAAACTAAGAAATGATTCCAATAATAATACAACCTGAAAAAAAAAAACCTCCCAGATTTCAATGATTTATGATTCCTCCACACACAGAAATGGAGAGCGGTTCTTTGTGAATATTTCAGTAGGAAAGTTTCTGGGGAAACAAGGGTTGGTATCAATCTCCAAGAGGCAGCCCAATGCAAGAACTGGCTCTCTGAAGTGCCTCTAAAAACCCCAGGCTCACAAAGGCATTTTACTTCCACCAAGGCAAAGCTAGAACTTGGAAGGAGATCACTGATCACTTTGCTTACAAATTACCTTCTCTCTTCAAAATACACTTCGAAGTTTTGCAGGATCCTGGCAAAAGTGGAAGAGCCCAGTTCTGGGAGAGGGAGGCACCAGCGTGCAGTCCCTCCACCAATCTGGTGCTGGCAACTAAGTGAATCCTGTTTCTCACAGTGAAAGAGAAGGAGGAAGCTTGTCTGTACAGAGTTCACTGATCAGGGAGTGAATAAATGGACAACCTCAAGCCACTGAGGTTAATAAGAATTAATAGCTGCCCAGGCAATGCAAGGCACTCTTGTAATACCAGCTACTCAGGAAGTAGAAGTGGGAGGATCACACCTTACCCAAACTGAAACAACTAGATAGGCCAGATGCAAATAAAGCAACAAAATTGGAACCCAGTATTTCCCACCAGATAGAAAGTATAACTTAAAATGGATCAAAGATCTAAATGTAAGATCTAGCTCTGTAAAATTCTCACAAAGAAGCACACAGGTAATTCTATGACCTGAGGGTGGGCGGGAAGCATATGGAAACTCCTCTCTGAGAGCCTGTTAACACATCGTTTTCATGATGGCTTATACAGACCAACAATTACTCTATGGGTAACATTCCAAAAAGGCATCTTTTAGACATTGTTAATGTTTGCACCTGCTCGAATGGCACACTCACTCAGAATAACAAAATGAACTTTGTCACAGCCATACACAAGGCTTGCCTTGGTCTCATCAAAGTCCAGGAGCCTGGATAAAACATACCTATAGGTGCTGAGCTTAGGCAAGAGAGGGGGACCACTCACAAGGGATAGAAATTGAGAGATTTGCCCGAGTCTGCCATTAGCCATAGTCACTCTGGTCTTGAAGCTATTCTACGTATAACCCAGAGGATTTTTAGACAGAAACAGAAGTTGGTTGAAAGAATTACTACAGCCAGATGTCACAAATGTTCTGATGGTCCTGGAACCAAAATAGAGGGGAAAGAGGAAGTCCTCCAGGGTGAGAGCACAGCTGAGGTTGTGGGAGGCTTTGTCTGAGCACCGAGAACACTTTCCAGCCCTTAAACATGTGCTGGAATGCAAGTGCTAAAAAAAAAAAAAGAGGATCAGACTTTAAGCAACTTAGATAGCTGAAGTGGGGGAGAGGGAGGGAGAGCAGCGCCCACAACACTGCAGTATAATATTCCCCACACAGCTCGACTTCCTGGTATTAGTATTTGCTCAAATATGCAATATGCAATATGCAATATGCAATATGAGTGAGCTCAGGTTTATTCACCATTTACCATGTTCTGGATGCCATTCTAACAGGGTTCCCTTACTAACTCAATGAATCCTCATGATGATCTTTTTTTTTTTTTAATATGGGTCCATTTTACCAGAAATATAGCCTGAGCTTCCAAAAAATGAAGTGATTCGCCCCATTCAGAGAGCCACTCAGTCAAATTTAGATTTGAGTCATTTGACACCAGACTCCAGGTGTTGGGTCCTAACTGCCTTTTATGCAACAACCACAACAGTGCATATTGCAAAACAGAATGACTTGTTCCCAAGAATACAGCTTTCCTATTTTATGACTGCTGTAACAAAATAATCCCCTTCTTCCTCTTCTTTTCCTCCTCCTCCTCCTCCTCCTCCTCCTCCTCCTCCTCCTCCTCCTCCTCCTCCTCTCTTCCTTCTACTGCCCCTCCTCCTCCCCCTCCTGTTCCTCCTCTTCCTCTCCTCCTCCTCCTTCTCTTCCTTTCAACTGTTTGAAGACAACAGTAAATTTGTTCTTCTTGGTGTAGACATTTCCCTATAATAGGCTTTCAATGCACTTACTGAAAATGCAGACTTAAAAGAGAACTATGTTTTAAATACTATATGTTTAAACTGGGCAATAAGCATCAAAAACATAAAATCTTTTTTTTTTTGGCCAGTCCTGGGCCTTGGACTCAGCACCCTAGCACTGTCGCTGGCCTCTTCTTGCTCAAGGCTAGCACTCTGCCACTTGAGCCACAGCGCCCCCTCTGGCCGTTTTCCAAATATGTGGTGCTGGGGAATCAAACCCAGAGCTTCATGTGCAGGAGGCAAGCACTCTTGCCACTAGGCCATACTCCCAGCCCCAAAACATAAAATCTTGGTTGTAGCTATGTCAACATGGTGTGTTCTAGAGATGGGTTTCGGTAAACACAATCATTAATATGGCTGAGCCTGGCTCTTCTGACTCTAATTAGCCAAGAGCTCAGCTGAGAGCTAAAGGCATGCAAGAGAAATAACTGTGCAGTCCACCTCCCCAGCAATGCATTAAAACTGCTGATTTATGACTCTTGGCAGGAGCAAGTGGCCTGGTGCCAAAAGATACCACAGTGGCAGCCAAGGAGACCATTGATGGTCCCTCATCTCACTGCGGGGACAGAGCCCAGGTCCCTCAGCAGCTCTGGATTGAGGAGAGATGGCCAGAAGTTCCAGGGAGTTAATGTAAAGATAAGGATCACTTCTTGGGACTAGTCAGGATCAGCCCTGAGCTAAAACCACCAACACTTCCGATCCTTTGCCTGGAATCTTTTGCTCCCAGTCTCCTGCCCAGTGTCGGGTACTTCCTGCTGGTCACAGCTGCTTCTTCTAGAAGCTGTTGGGCAATCTTGCAGCCCTCAGGTCCCTGTCTTTCCAAAGCCATCAGTTCCCTCTTTGTCCCTCGGGGAAGAGGACTGGAAACCATATCCTGATACAAGTACTCACATCAGAGTGTTGATGGGGAAATGTGTTTTCAAACAGAAATGTCTCATTTTATACACTGCCTTCTGGACACTGGCTTCGTTTGGAGACAGGAATTACTCATGGATATTTATTTTGTAGAATGGATGGAGCCAAGCCGAGAACTTTTGGTAGCTCTTGAATTTTATTCTAAGGCAAACTTTATTGTAAGTAAGGTCATTCTTGCTGGTCCACCACAATGTGTGTTGGGAGAAAGCTGGGGATCGCTTTCAGAGTTGGTTGTTCAGGGGCAGAATGGAGAAGCTGAGCAGGGCCTGTGTTTGTTTATTTTTTTTCTTTAAACAATAGAGATAGTTCCTAAAACAGTTTTATCCCAACTACTGGAGCACATTTTCTCAGTCTTGTGGATTATTAACTTTAATAGTGCCAATAAATTTCCCATAAATACATTCCCAGTTCTTACTATGCTTGTCCACGTGTGACACTATAATAAATTTGAGATTATACAGCCTTCTTGATGTGTGCTGTCTCTATTATTTAACTGCCATCATTTTGCTATCTACTTGGTTAAAATAGTCTCTCATCAATATTGATAACTATTTTCAGTAGGTATTACTTTAGCATCCTAGCTCCACTTATTTTTTATTTTAAAATCTATGTGTACTTATTATATTTAGATTTTTGTTGTTAAATGTATGTTTTCCCACATTATTTATATAGTGTTATTTTATTACAGAAATTTCAGAAAACAGAGACTGAAAAAGAAAATAAAACTCCTTCACCAGGGGAAAGAAGTGTTTGTTTGTTTTTAAACCATAAGAGAGAGCATTTACTCCCAGAGATATTCATTGGAAGAATTCAGCATCACACTATATTTACCTTCCTAAGATTATATGTGATTCTGTAATTCTAAATGGCCACATTAAAAAAATAATGAAACATGACAGCACTTAAGAAATCAAATAGCCAGGTGCTCCGGACTCACACCGGTACTCCTAGCTACTTGACTAAGATTGAGAAGGTCAGAGTTCAAAACCAATCTGGGCAAAGTTTGTGGCGATGCCATCTCAGCCCATAGTGGGGCACTGCAAGGTGGGGCTGCCACCCCAGACCCCGTGGAGGCTGACACTGGAGGGTCAGAGGTCAGCCAGGCAGGAAAGTCTGTTGACTCCATTTCCGGGAGGGAAGCTGGCCCCTGTGTCAGAGGCCCTGGGATATCCTATCAACAATGCATAGTATAAGGTAGACGAGTTGCTGATCACGTGTGCAATTTGAATACAGACCCTACCTCAAAAATAATCAGTGAGAAACAGGTCTCAAGGCATGGCTTGAGAGGCAGAATTCCAACATAGCAAGGATGAACCCCTAAGTTCAAAACCTAGTACTGACAAAAAATGTATATATTTAAGTGACATAAAATGGAGTTACAAAGTCACACATACTAAGATGAAAACCAAGCTCTTCACCACATCTTTTTTATGATTTATTTAGTGATGATATATGGTTTTGTGTAACTAAGACTAGCCTCACATTCATGATCCTCCTGCCTTATCTTCCCAAGTGCTGGGATTGCAGGCATGCACCACCATGCCCCATCAAACCATCTTTAAGCTTTAGATAGACTGTATGGTTGGCAATGAGCATCTGAGAAACCTGCTCTTCCTCCTTTCCAGTGCCTTAGGGCACGGCTAACCATAACAGGCTGTGCATGCTCCATGTGATCTCAGTTCATTAGACACAGGAACACGAGGAAAGGCAGAATAGGAGGTTCCCCCCTGTCTGTCACCCACGGCTCACAAATCTCAGGGCCGGAATGAGAAAGCTAGATGCTGGATTCGGCCTGGTGTTCTCCATCCCAAAGCATTCTGGTCAACTCTGGGACCATGGGGCCAGACACAGCGTTGTCCTGTGGCACTGCCCTGGCTTTGGTGACACCTAGCCCATAGATTAGGGGAGCAATGTGACCATGCCCAACACACACGGGAAGGTCTGACCTGTCAGAACTCAGAGTGGGGCGGGTGGAGGGAGCGTGGAAAGCTTGGTTGCAGTCTTGGTTCTGATCTCAACCGATGCGTCCCCTGAGGAAGCATGGTCCACACGGCAATTGCAGCAGCAGAGACCCCAAGTCACTTAGGTGGTGTGGCCCGAAGGAATGCTCTAAGCATCTAAGCTCCTTAGTTGGGCTGGCCCTGGGGTGAAACTCCATGTGTGTTGTGATTATTTGCCATGTTGATGAGGTCGTCTAGATGTAGTGTCATTAGCTCCTCCATCAGCTCCTCCCTGATGGCTGAGGACACTGTCCCTACCTAGAACCCCCTGCATCTTGCCCATGGCTTCCCAATGCTGATTTGCAACCTGGTGTTTTCCTCCCACGCCCTTCTCTCAACCCCTGCTCGGTGCATCTAATCACCTGTGGGAACTCACTCCACCACACGTTCTACGAGAGCAGCCGCAGTCTATGTCTTCTCCTCTTGGCATTCCCATACATCCTCAGGGTAGGCATGAAGCCTCCCTTCCCAGTGGCTGCCCTGTCTCAGGCTAGCCCTGGCTCTGGCCACAGCTCCTGTATTCCATGCCTCTTGTTTTCCTGGGCATGCTCCCACCAAAACAACTCTTCCTGGATGAGTCAGGAGGCTCAAAATGAGTTTTCACTATCAGAACTTTCTTGCAGCTCAGAAATGGGTTTATATGGTGTCTTGTGCATGGGAAATACTTAGCATGTCAGGGCATTCCAGTGCTCTCTATTCTAATTGCCTTAAATCTCAGTTACATAGCAACTTTTAGTTTCCATTTTATTACTGCTGCTCAGAGCTACTACTTCTTATTTTTTTCCTATTACACTAGTTTCTCATCCTCTCACTGGAAACTCACAAGAGAGAGGAAGAAAGGAAACAAAACTGAGAAATATATATATAAGAAAAAAAGAAGGATGAAGGTTGGGCATAATGGTACACACCTGCAATCCCAGCTGCTCTGGAGGTTGGGGAAGATCAAAGTTTGAAGCCAGCCTGAGCAAAAAGTTAGTGAGACCCCATTTCAATTAAGAAGAAAGAAGCTAAACTTGGTGGCTTGTGGCAGTGGTTTGCCTATTGAGGAAGTAAGAGAAAGAGGATTGTGCAAAAATGTAAAATCCTATCTTTAAAAACAGCCAAAGCAGAGAGAGGGGGGGGGGGAGGGAGGGGGAGGGAGAGAGAGAGAAGAGAGAGACAGAGACAGAGACAGAGAAGGAGAGAGACAGAGAGAGAGAGAAACAGAGAGAGAAACTTAGTGCTGCTACTGATTCCAAATCATAAATTTACACAATGTTTCTCTGACTCAAAGTCTTTCTTTTCTTTTCTTTTTCTTTTTTGGTGCCAGTCCTGGGGCTTGAGTTCAGGGACTGGATGCTGTCTCTTAGCTATTTTACTCAAGATGGGCACTCTACCACTTGAGCTACAACTCCACTTCTGTCCTTTTGGTGGTTAACTGGAGATAAGAATCTTATGGATTTTCCTGCCTGGCCTGGTTTCAAACTTTGGTCCTAAGATCTCAGCCTCCTGAGTAGCTAGGATTATAGGCATGAGCCACCAGTGCCTGGCAAATCTTTATTATTCACTTAGTCCTTATCCTTTCCTTAGGAACACCTAATTAAGAATGAACTGAGATTTGTTTTTCTTTTCTGGTATGTAGGATTTCAAATATGCCCGCATGGCCCCATTCTTTGGGAATCTTGAGGCCGAATGAATGGATCTGTTTCTTAAAGCTCTGGTAAATTGGGCCATTGTGGCCACAGTCTGTGCAAGTGTGAAACCACACTTGCCCGGTGGATCTATTCTTTCAACTGACAAATCTCCCTGGAGCAGAAGCCACAGCCACAGAAAGTCTCCAGCTGTGAGTAAAACACTGTGGGTACTTACTCATTCAGAAGCGCCACACCCCTGCCTGCCTGCCACCACAGCGATGTTTTGCCAGCTCAGGGGAGCAGTCACCCTGTCGTTTATTGTTGGGGGGAGTCCAGGGCACATTCGCTTTCCTGTTTATATGTTGGTATTCTAACCTAGCACAGGACATTCAGAATCCAAGTGGATGCCTTTTTACAATTCAGAACTAGAAAAGAACAGAATATATTAAGTTACGCGGAAGAAAATTAATGCATCTCAGGAAGATGTGTTTTCTCTCTCTCTCTTTGTCTCTCTCTCTCTCTCCCTCTCTCTCTCCCTCTCTCTCTCTCTGACTGCAATTAAGCAGGGTTAGGGAAGAAGTGAACCTTGTAATCCCAGAAAATGGGGGAATATAAACCCAATTATTTGGCCATCATCTTTGCCCTGAAAATAGATGAAACTGCAAAGCTGTCTTTTACCAGATGCCCCACACTGATGGGAAAAACTGCATGGCCACCACTTTGTCCCCAGTCCCTTGGGGCATGATTTAAACCAGGAAATCCGTTGTCAGGAGAGACACTGAGAACAGCCAGGGGGAATAGCCAGAGAGTCAGGGAGAAGGGTTTTTGTCTTCCTCTCAATCCTGCACAACTAAGTGAAAGTGATCTCTCGTTGATTATTAAACTCTTGGTATTAAATGGCTGGAGGATATCCTGCTCATTAAATCCCCAATTCATAGCCAAGCTATTTCTGTCAGATTATATTGTTGGATGCTGGGAGACGGATCTGATAATGAGAAGGAAGTAATAAGAGCAGCCTTTAAGTAAAAGTCCCGAGAAGTTCAAAATAAAACCCAGAAAACTTCTGTCAGCAACACTGCCTGCAACTCTTTCTTTTTCATTTTTTTTCATCAGATTAAGGATTCTGGGAACAAATATTAGTCATTCGCCATTACTGGGGGAGGGAAGTGCTTCCTCTATAACAGAGAATTGAAGACTAGCACAACAAGGCGTGGCTTTTATTTAGAAGGTGCAGGCAAATGGTACGGATTTTTTTTTTTAAACTTCCTGTTGATTCAGTTGTAACACTAACAAAGGTTGTCATGTTTCTCTTTATTTCGGTCATGGATTGTTCATTATTTCCGACAACACTTAATTGTGCCTCTTAAAAGATTTTGCACACTACTTCCTAACAGCACTGCTATCCTACGTAAACAAGTATTCTTCATCTTGAGAGACCCTTGCTGAGAACTCGGAAATGCGAGTCCTGAGTAGGGTGGTGTCTTTATTTTCTACATGTGTCTCCTTCCCATTTCCATGGTCTTTCTCCCTGCGCCCCCCCCCCTTCACTTGGAATAACACCGTCTCCTATCTATCTGGGGATAAAAGATGATTACCTTTTTGTTCCGAATCCACTAAACTAATACAGTTTGTTGCTAAGCAACCAAGCTGGGTTACCCAGATGCAGCCAGCTCCACTGAGTTCCTCATTCCCTTTTTGAAAATTGACAAGGGACAGGGGTCTGCCTGGTAAGGCGCAAGAGTACATAATCAGGAGACAATAATAATAACAATAACAATAACAATAAAATTAACTGTCTCAGAAGTTGTCAAAAAATCCTTTTCATCTACTAGAAACAATTTAGGGTCTATTTGTACAATAGAATACTACTCAGTACTAAAAGAATAGACAGCAAGAAAGACCAAACTCAAATGCATGAGGAAGCTGCCAGACACAAAAGAGCATGGGCTGTGGGGTTCATTTTGTTTCCTCTGAAACTCTAGAAAAGATAAATTTAACCTAAAGCAATAGAAAATGGGTGAGGTTGTCTAGGGGTGCAGGTGGGGGTAGGGTAGTCCCCCAGACCTCGTGAAGGAAGGGAAATTTAAGGAATGATAGAAAAGCCTGCCATCTACATTGGAGTGTGGTAAAAGCTGCTCAGAAGTAAATCAAAATGTCATGTCATGCATACATTTCATTATATGCAAATTACTTCTCAACAGAAGAACCAAAACTATAAAGTGTGATTTATTAACTTTTGACTTACTCATGTTATTTAGGGCTAGGAATATCTTTTTCTTTTGAGAATCATTTTTTAATAAGGGAAGGAAATTCATGTCACATATGTCAAAAGCAACTTAATTTTTAAAGAGTTTTACTTATTTTTTAAATGATGTTTACTTGCGAAGTAGTGTAATTAATATTTCTCAGTTGGCTGCTTTTGCCTGTTGCATTTCATTTTTATGGAAACTGTACATGCAAATAATTTTAATAGTTTCCTACTCTTTAGCCATAAGTATTTTCAGTGATTTATTTTACAAGTGCTTTCACAATTTTAGTGTAAATGTTTATTCTGCTGCTTCTTGATTTTTCAGATTTTGCTTCATTGACTTCATACTCTGGAAATTTAGTCTCTCTCTCTCTCTCTTTCTCTCTCTCTCTCTTTCTCTCCTTCCTCCCCCATCGTCCCAATGCAGTTAAATTGTTAGATCTAGCATTTACTTAATTATGACAATACAGTGCTATTCGAAACAAGTAGAAAACTCTTATTCTATGTTTGATCCAGCACAATCTCTGATTTCCTTGGATTCACAAGTCCTGCTCCTTTCTTTTGGGGTTGCTCATTTGTCTGATCAGTTGGCTGCGATCAACATGAATTGTTATCCTGAATCATGCAGCTAGGAAGGCCAAACATCCACCTTGGGCATTCTCCTCCAGGAGTTTCTGTTTTATGTATGTTGACTTGATTCATTCTCAGTGGATAGGACTTCACTATTATTATCCAGGGAAGCAAGAAATCCTGCTTCTTATGGGCCAAAGCTAAGTATTTGTAATACACTATGTAGAGCTAGACTGAGGGACACAGGGGACACTGTGCATACTCTCTGACCTAACGACAGGACACAGCAGAAGGGCATGTCCTTGACTGAGGAGACCTTGCCACTTGCCTCCCGGGTTTCAGTGTTTGAAAACTGGAGAACAGGAAATTTCAGATGGCTCCTTCCCAGAAGAACTTTCAAGACACCAAAGGAAACTGAACAAGGGACAGATGTGGTGATTTTCCACTGGAAAGATACAACGGATAGCAACTTGTGACGCTACAAAAGTAAAATGTTCCCGTGGCTGCCCCTGCCATAATCTTGTTTTCTAAATGGGTCAGTGTAAGAGATAGACCCTCAAAGGCTTGCTTTGAAATCTGTCTAAAAGAACCGAGACAGAAATCAGAGAAGACATGGAATAGCTGGTAAAGTTTTGCTATTTCTGACATTGCTGTCAAAGGTGCAGACCACCCAAGCCATAGCTTGTTAGAATCTCCACTGTGAGAGATGAAAACTATTCCCAGAAAATGGTCATTCTTTTAAAAATTATCAATGTCATCAGTTACAAATCTGAAATGAAAATTTCATAGGACAACTTTGTCCCTAAATTTAATCTCCAGCTCCATGAAATAAATAGAACAGAGTAGAAAATAAGAAAAAAATAGAATAACAGAATAGAATAGCACTTTTAAGACTATTTCACATGAAAATATAAGTGACTACAGACATTTTACTAGGCTATCCTCTTTGTGGGCATTTATGTTAGAAACAGAATTATAAAGGCAAGAACCCTTAAGAGCAAAGACATAATCTCACTGCAGAACTTCAGATTGGAGAACAAATCAGACAGCATGGAGCTGAATTATCTGCTGTAGGCTCCTTGTTTACAATTAGCCAAGACAGAAAGGCTAAAGGCAGTTGCTGGTGGTGGAATTTAGATATCCCAACTCTATGTTCTGGACCTGCGGGGCCTGCTCACATCGAGGAGTGGGGGAGGATTTAGTTCATGCTAGAGGGACTGATGACATCATCGAGTGAGACAAATGGCTCTTCATCAGCTTTGGGGCAAAGCCTAAAATCAGTTGGGCAGAGGAGAGGGAAGGTGGTTTGACGGCCCTCAGAAAAATCTCACACTGGTTTTGAAGACTGTGGTCCTCTATCTCGTCTTCCACAAATAGAAAAGACCATTTTGGAGTTGAATTTTGCCCACAAAGACTGTAGCCTGTTGGCATGAGAAAAGCCTTTCCTCTTTTAGTGACCTGACTGGACTATGAGTAATGACAGAAAATAACATGAACATGACCAGCACTTGAGTCATCTAATGTGTGATCTGTGTCTTCAGTGCATGCTCCCTACAACATAAACTTTGAAATACTGTGTTTTCTTTTTGGAAAAAAATCTCAGTTTAACACAGACCTCTTAATAAAATCTCTAAGCTGAACGAACTCATAGACACTCGTAATTATCTGCTGTTCTTCCCTCGTCTCTTTTTCTTTTCTATTCTTGCTTTTAAAAAAGAACTTAGTCATGGACTGTTGTTGCTTGAAATAACAAGGGCCTATCAAATAGTCACTTCTAATTATTCTTGCAGAGGATTCAAGTTTTCCTAAAAGGGTTCCAAATCATTTATTCCTTTGCAGAAAGATATGATTTTAGGGAATTGATGGGGAATGAAAGCAGCCCTGCTTTGCCTGAAAGCAGAGAAATGCATTAGTTATCCATGTAGATGGGATTTCAGTTTCTAGCAGCCACACTGGATCCCAGGAGAGGAGCTGTGGGAATCAGTTCTCTGTGCCTGTGCTTTGTGTGCAGGTGGCTTTCCTAGTCTCTCCTTTGAGCTTATTACCATAGATCAGGAAAAGCCAGGTACGGTAGGTCACGCCTGTAGCTCTACCCCGGGGCAAAGATCCAACACCAGCCTTGGCACAAAACTTAGTGAGATGTCCATCTCGATGCATGGAAGAGTGAGTGCAGTGATAGCACACTTGCCATCTCAGCCCTGCAGGGAACATCAATAGGAGGCTCGCAGCCCAGGCTGGCCTGATCAAAAAGCTAGATCCTGTTCAAGAAATAATGAAAGCCAAAAAGACTGGGAGCCTTTCGAGTGAATACACACTGAATTGGATCAGCAAAGATAAGGAAGCAGAGCGAAACCCCAGGGGAAATTAAGGCCAACGTTGTCTATTTACAATTTTTCCTTGATTTCTGGTGGCAGTCAGGGACCTGTGCTCCCATTAAAATATTAAGGTCAGATGGAAACTTTAAGTTTTTAGACAACTCCAATTCAGTTTTCTTCTCTGCTCGAAGGTAGACAAAGAGAAGGGAAGAGGGAGAAAACAAGAAAGAGGGTATGTGCATACATTTCTGTCTTCCTGCTTGAGTGGCCACCACGCACCAAGAGAAAAAGTTGGAGATGACAATCTGTCCAGAAGAATGTATCAACCTTGGTGGCTGGACTCCAATCAGATGTTAACTATATCCCTGAGAAGTGCTGAGACAAGCATGGCAATAGCAGTACTTTGGTGCCTACTGCAGAAGTATCTTAAAAGTTTGAGACTAGCCTGGGTTACATAGCAAGATTCTCAAAAAATGATGAAAATAGGCTGGGAATGTGGTTTACTGGTGGAGTCCTTGCCTAGAATTCATAAAGCCTTGGGTTCGATTCCTCAGTACCACATAAACAGAAGAGAGCCAGAAGTGGAGCTGTGGCTCAAGTGGTAGAGCACAAGCCTTGAGCACAGAGAGGCTCAGGAACAAAGCCCATGCCCTGAGTTCCAGCTCCAGAACCAGCAAAAAAAAAAAAGAAAGATGAAAATATTTAAAAGCTCAGCATAGCACCGAGAACACTGCATGCTCTAGAAGTCTATTAAATCTCCACCCACACCTGAGTGTCCAGCCCTGTTGTGCTCTGCTAAGGTTCTGTGGCTTTCCAGGGAGGGTATGGGGTGGTTAATTTTGTTGTGAATGTACCCAGGTGAAACATCGTTTCTAGTTATGCCTGTGAGAATGGTTGAAATTGAGGTTCGCATTTGAATCTAGCATTTGCTTTAGCAGGTGGCACTGTCACCTGTTGATCTTTGTCCTGTCCACAAAAGAACTAACTGGAATGGAAAGGTGGAACACACCACACCGGAGGAAGTATAATGGAAATCAATGGGTTCGTGTCATGGTGAGCACATAGTTATAGCAGCCATGGCCACGAAATAAAAATGGAGAAACATTTGTTGCCAACAGCAAGTAAGGAGAACAGGGGAACTACTTCTAAAGCCATTCCTTCCATGTACCCCTTTCACACAGATTCATAGAGGAAAGCACTGCAGGGCAGGCACAGCTCTGAGCATGCTCAGTTATGATCATGGTTCAGAATATAGCAGGGGTACTCCTGAGACACTATGTTGAAAATGAACTATACAACGTGTGGGTGAGGATGGGAGAGAACAAAGGAAGGGGTTTCAAAAAGAAATGTGCTCATTACCTGACTTATGGAACTGTAACCCCTGGGTCTATCACCTTGATAGGAACAATACAAGTTTTTAAAAGGGCATGGTTCCGAAAGTCAAGATGGTGGACACATCTTGGGGCATGCTTAGCTCAAACTCAGGAGCACAAGTTCAAGAGGTGAAAGAGATGAACAGGAACGCCTCTGGGTATGCTCAGTATTTTCCAAAAGCAAAGACCAAAATAAAAGGACACTTTGAATGTGTATTAATATAGGGGTCCCCTCTCCTCCCCTGTCCAACACTGCAAAGATGCCTGGGTTACATATCAGCTAATGGAGGACTCATTTGCCCTCCCTTATTTTTCCTGTTTCATTGTTTGAACTTAGATGTCTCATATCGCCTGGACTAGGGTTTGTCACAGGCCTTGTCTAATTATTATATATTTGTTTTATCTTTAGCTATACAAAGGAGTTGCCAGTTTATGAATACAATGCATCTTTATGGGTTAACTCTTTCATCATTCTTTCCCACCCTTCTCCACCCAAACCCTCCCCTCCATTTTATTAATTTGGCAGGATATGCATTAACTAATATTATGACTGCAGGCCCTCAGCCTTGGACTGAACTGTGCCACCAAGTTTCCTGAGCACGTATAGACAGCAGATGGTGGGACTTCTCCATGATAGGACTGGGGAGCAAAGAAAACGTCCAGTTATTACCAATACCCATCCATTCCCCTCTTGTTAAAGACTAACCTTCCATGTTAGCATGGGCATTCAACTACATTTCCTGGTTGAACATGGTCACTGACTGTGGTCAATGAGATTTTTAAAAATGTGATGAATAAGACTTCCAGGAATTTTTCCTGAGAAAGCACAGACTACCAGAAGGAGTCCTCCTGCACCCCTGCTTCTTTTCCTTCTGAAGATCTTGAAAGCCCAGCCCTTGTTCTGACAAGTGACTAACAGGGTGTCGGGGTTGTGCTCCTACACTTCCCTCCTGTCTAAGGTCACTGGCCTCTCTTGCCCTCCAGCTCCCTGTAGCCGCCTCTTCTGTTCTTGTGCTGGGGAGCCCAGGCTGCTTCTCTGGTCCCTGGTTCCCCTTGGTCCTACATGGCTCCGTCAACCCTGATACTCTGTCACTCACTTGTCCTAACGGGGCTGTGCTTTCAGGATCTTAAATAGTTTTACAGCAATGTTATGAAAAGAATTCTTCGCATACTCACTCGTGTTTTTCTATCACTGTCCCCAGAACCTCAGCCAGATCTCAGAGGCTCCAAGGAGGTGGACCCCAACTCCTACATCCCCACTCCAAGTCTGAAAACAATGGACACTCTTGGGACAATCTGGGACTGATTTGGAAGACCTCTTGGTGATTGGTCACTGGAGAATCTTGATGTGAATCTGCCTTCCTGGACCCTGGGGGGCGGGGGGGGGGGGAGATGATATTACTGTAAACCCCAACACTAGAAAAGTGGTCAGAAAGGTTACTATAAATTTAGCTAGGACTTGGCCTATTATGCATCCTCAAGTGCTTAGGAAGATTTCCGTTCCCGTTTGTATGAAGATTCGGGGAGCAAGCATTATGGGGGAGGTGGGGGGGGCTACCTGGCAAGTTTCCCCTGGAGAATCTACAGTATGGGAATGGGCTGGGTTGTGGCCTCTTTAGGACCTCAGCAGAGGCAAGCGCACTTCCGGGTTCCTCATCCAGGATCTCGAACCCACCAGCTGGCTTAGTGTGAATGGAGAAGCTGCTATGGCCTGGGAGTCTTTCTCAAGGGCCACCGGACTGTGGTCTAGGGTCAGGCCTACATCGAGGGAAAACGATTTCTTTCTACAGATTGGAGCCTTCCAGTTAGAGCAGTGTGAATAGAGCTGATTGCATCTGTGATTGGGAACATTCATATTCTTTTTGTTCTCAGTCCTGTGCTTTTTCTAGGTCAATAATATTTTATTTCCCA
>NW_025960791.1:22627-40000 GCF_023159225.1 Perognathus longimembris pacificus | reverse complement strand
AGTCTAAATGGTCTGTTTCCCCTGTCATTTTGGTGAACACTTTGGAGACAAAACTAGGTATCATGAAAAACCCCAAATTCCACTGCTACAACACCAAGAGATACTGACAGGCAAGATTAACTTTATATATGACGTACAGATGTTTAACTAACCGCCATGTACATTAGCTTTAGGTTCTGAGCAACTTTTGCAACATTTCCCACTTGTTCCTCTGTGGAGCAGAGGAAGGAATGTAAGAAAAAGACTAGTGAACTGTGGGTGCAGGTTTAGTGGTATGAGAATTTGCCTAGTCTTTCTGAGAAACTTACCAAAAATAAAACCAACACAAAAAAACAGAAGTAATATTTAAGCTCTAAACACTAATATGCCAAACAATTTACATAAATCATACAATGGAGAAGGAATTTCTAGTCTTTTTATTTCCTGGTGAAAAAATGAAGTGCATTCATTTGATCACAGTCACACCATTATTTAGTATTAGATCTAGGATTCCAGTTCTAAGATTGCAGTCTAGACATATCCAGCTCATTCTGGATTCCTTATTAGGCTTCTAGCTCTGGAGTCCCTCTGCCCAGGGGACAAATCCTAAGATTGCTAGCACTTAAAACTCTCCTAGTTATAGAAAGTAAATAACAAAGAGCCTCTCCTACTGTGAGAAGCCATTCAATAAATCATCCTCAAAGCCTTCCCACAGAGGCTACCTGGGAAAACCCCAGTAAGACCTGAGTTCTAGCAGAAGCCATCAGTGAGTACAAACAACACAACTTTGCTTCTTTGCTACCGACCCTTGGCTCTGAGACTCAGCCTGGCATCAAGAGTGTCAACTTGAATGGATGGGCATGTGTCCACAGGAACTGAGTTGAGGTCACACTTGTCTCACTCTGTCCTGCAAACAGATGTCTGGGTGACAAGTCTTAGTCACACATGGCAAACAGAGGTTCCAGCCAAATCAGGTGGGAAGTGCCATATCTTCTTTCTAAGCCTTTTTGGCCAGCCAGCTCATTCCCTAAGATAATCCTGCATCAGCTGGTTTTCTCCAGAATCTTTTACTTTTAACACAAAGCCTGCGTTTGGGTGATGTCTTGTTATTGGAAAAGCAGAACTGAGTTTATTTCTGTAACTCACCAAAAACCCCATCTGGTTCTGTGTGTTTGAATGTGCCCCTTCAGAGTTCCCTCCCAAGGAGCCAGGTAAAAACTGATGTAATGCAGAGTTCTAGTGGTGGCAAGAAGGAAAGCAGGTGATAGAGCAACCAAAAAACAACAACCCAAGAGAATTGCTGTTTATTATTCATTTATCACATTAAGATGGAAAAACAGGGCTGGGAATATGCCCTAGTGGCAAGAAGCTCTCTGTTAGATTCCCCAGCACCACATATATGGAAAACGGCCAGAAGGGGTGCTGTGGCTCAGGTGGCAGAGTGCTAGCCTTGAGCGGGAAGAAGCCAGGGACACTGCTCAGGCCCTGAGTCCAAGGCCCAGGACTTACCAAAAAAAAAGCAAGATGGAAAAACAAAGTCTGTAATAATCATCCCAGGGAATATACAGCAAACTCTTAAGGATAATAGCTTTCTCCCAGATGACAAGAGTTCAATCACTGGCCTACATGAAGCATCATAAAAACAATAGTATCTCCTCTGGAAATAGAACTCAGTGTGGTCACTTTTCAACATTTTACCAAGTTTGTTATGAATCTTCCAAATTAAATTTAAGCTCCCCACATACACACAGCCCATGTACTGGATTTTTTTGTATATTCAAAAGATGCTCTTTCCTGCCAGGTGTGATTTGTGAAGTCCTATACCTACCCTACCCACTGTCGGGGAAATTAACATCATCTCTATGGGGCAGGGGCAGCTGTGATTTCATTCCTGTCCTGGAACAGTTCTTCCCTTGAATATCTTACTTCTGAGGTCTTTCTCAACTACTCAGGATGAAACACACAATGTCAAACATCCACGCTTTGTCTTCTCATCAAAAGCCTTCACTGAAAAAATAATATATCTCAAAGATGGTCAAATACAAATACTAAATACAAATACTAAAAGCTTTTATGCTGTATAACCTGAAAATTGAAAAGTCTAAACTGTGCCTGAACTAGTTATCATGAGACAAAAACCAACCGCAAACTATAAGAAATTACAGGCAGTAGTCCTTTTTATCCCCAGTCCCGGGGCTTGGACTCAGGGTCTTGGGTGCTATCCCTGAGCCTCTCTGTGCTCAAGGCTAGCGTTCTACCACTTGAGCCACAGTGCCTTTTCCAGCTTTTCCTTAGTTTGTTGGAGATAAGATTCTCATAGACTTTGCTGACTAGGCTGGCTTTGAACTGCAATTCTCAGATCTCCACCTACTGAGTAGCCAGGATTACAGGCGTGAGCCAGCAGTGAAGAGCAGCCGCAAAGTTTTTCACAGTCACCTGCAGCTTAATCATAACTGGGGCGTATTCTAAGGGCTGTGCTGTTGCCATCCCACTGCTGAGCAAACATCACACAGCTCACTCACACAAACTAAGCTGGCTATGACATCACTAGGTTACACAATCTTAGGGGTCCACTGTTATATTTGTGACCTGTCTTGGGTTGAAGTGTCATTATGAAGCACATGACTACATTGAAATGAGCTCTTCCATATGAGAGAAAAAGACTCATTTTCCATGCATAAGGATGAAAGAAACTAGAATGTTCATAAATACATTCACCATGTTTATCTAAAGAACTTCTTGAGATTCATGGGAGTTTTGATGCCTTATATAATATTGGATCCACTAAATGCCTTCCCCTGGCCATATTCCAAGAGCTTTTAAATTGTTAGGTCTACAGACAACAACCAAGGCTCAGAAGTCTCTGAATGAAGATTTAATGATTCGGGGGTGGGGGGTGGGGGTGCTCATTCACTACCCTTTCGTCTCTATCCTTCTCATACACACTGTCATTATGGTTTCTTATAACTACACAGAAAAATGGACAACATGGAAGAATATTTCTGGCAAGGTACTGAGAACAAAATAAAGAACTAATTTCCTTTAGTCTTCATTTTTACCTACAGGTCAGATCACTTGCGAATATAATAACCACAAAAAACTCTGCACTAATATAACATTAGACACCAGGGCTTCACAGCTATTCAGACCAGGTTCACCACGAACACTGAAGTTATTTAATAAAATTGAAGATGACTTTTCAATCCGGGATACTAAGAAATTTGTATATCCCCTTGCCAATATTTTTCATGGTGATTAGCTCTTTTTTTTCCCCTCACAGACACTGGTAGGCTGCTTAAAATAATATTTGTGGATTTACTCACCATCTGTCAAAGGGAGACATGTTGATTTTCTTAAAGCAAGTTGGGTCTGCATTCTTTCTCTGTTATTGTTACAGGTAGACCTGACAGGCATATGATCTTTTGTTTGCAAATGCTCTCCTCTAGATGGAACCTAGTTAAGTTTCATTTCTTACCTGCTGGACAGTTGCACTCAGAAGGTGTTTCTCTTGTGATTCTCAGTTTAGCCATGTGTTCGTAGGATTCCTGTAGGAAAAGAAGATATATTAAGAGCTAGCAGTAGTATCCCAGTTCTGTGAGTTCTTCAGGGACTCTTCCTCTGTGGCTGTTAATAATGTTTGATAGCCTGCACAAACAGCATTTATGTAAGTGCATGGATCTTAGCCAATGCTAACAGTACTCAAGACATAATTTTGTTTTTAATTTAAAAATCAATTTAACATTGACATAGATTGAAAGATTTGGGTAATACCTTTCTTCATTATTCAACTATCCCCACCCTCTCCCTGCACAGCCAAGGCAAAACTCCGGCACTAACAATGCAGCTCATGGCAATGTGTGTCCTATCAATAACAGCCAATGTTGTAGACATACTTTATCACATTCGGGCTGCAACTACTGCATCTCTCCACTGGCAGAAAAACTACCCTCTCCCTACTGGAGTCTAAGTCATCTTTAAAGGAATCCCTTTCAATTCTCCATTCATCAATATCTGAGCACAACCTCTGTTAACTCTCCCCCTCCAAAAAAACAAAGGAAAACTTTTTTTTCCCAATTTTTAAAACATTTAATATAAAAAGAATTCCGAGTTAAATGAATTTTTAAATCTATGGGCTTATTTCACTTTTAAGAGTGCTTACCATTCTCTATTGATAAGGCCTAACCTTATCAAATGAAAAACAGATGTGAGCATTACAATGAATATTCTCCATACAACTGAGAATGCTGACAGCCCAGACTCCACAAAACTAAACAGCCGGGCAAAGCCCCTACTGCCATTGCAACATGCAATCCTTAAGGAAGACAGAGGGAAGATCCTCCACACAGACTTGGAGAGAAACCAAGGAAGGGACTTGAATAAATAGATACCACAGAGGCTCACACATCCCAAATCAACTGTATAACCAGTAAGGGTGGATCCTGTAGACTGACTGAACCTGTGCAAAATTCTATCCACATGCAACTCCCCCTCGAGCAAGGCCCAGCCTCACACACCTGAGCGAGAAGTCGCTCCACTCAAGTACTATGGTCTTCAGCTGATCTGCCTTCTCCGGCAGCAGGGGAACGGAGGGTGCCCTTTTAGCAGATTCCAGGGTGAGGATCCTCGCCTGAAGGTCGTTGGTTTTCACCCCAAGTTACAGACACGAAATCATGGCCACCCCGGAGAGGAGGGTGGCCAGGGTGGTGCACGGGGGCATGGCACAGGTGCAATGCTGCCTGGAAGGGCTGGGTTCTTCAGATCCAGCCTTTCACCCTGCTCCCTTCCCCACAGGCTTCTTCACCAGCATGGTAAGGGGGGGGGTCCTCTGGCCACCTTCTACCTCCTGCAAAGACAACTGGCCAGAGGAGTAGCGACAAGTCCTCCAAAGTTCAGTCCTGGCGGCTGCACAAGTAGTTGGCAGAGTAGGTGCCAGGCAGGCTCGGTGAGGGACCTGTATGGGGCTCAGCACGGGGACCCGCAGGCAAGGACCATCCTCAGCCTGTGGCTCTCCTCCCAGCTGGGAGCAAAACAAACAAAAATAAATAATGCTCTCCTCTGCACTCCTCTGAGCTCCTCTGCTCTCCTCTGCTCTCCTCCTCCTCTGCTCTCCGCCTCCTTTGCTCTCTTCCTCCTCTGCTCTCCTCCTCCTCTGCTCTCTTCCTCCTCAATTGGATGATAAACTTGGCTTCAGGTGTGTTAGGGAGATAGAAGCGTAAAGGTAGAAGAGGGAAATGGGTTTCAAATGTACCCTAAGTGCATCAAGTATTGAAAATGAGTACTTCATTTATGGCTCTGCAACAATCTAACATGTCCTCGGACCCTTTTCGTGCCAATAAGATGAGAGTTGTGTGACAGATCTCTGGTCTTGCAGGCTTTAGGTTGTAACAGAAAGGAGAACTAGATGGTTCTGAATGTTTATTCAAGGTCCATCCACCCACTTCCTCACTTTCAGCCCTCCCATTATGTTCTTAAGCTTCAAGGAAATAAGTGTTTCTGTTCTCTCACCCGATCCACTCCATTCCCCCCATGTACGGTCCAGTGCCAGGTGCTAGCTAGATCAACAGGGAGCAAGGTGTGGGTACTGTTCATTGGGAGCTGCAGGCTTGCTGTGTTGGCTGGTCCCTCTGGAAGGAATGCTGGTGGCTCCCCTACCCTCTCCTCCTTGTGGGAGAGACCCCCATGACCTGTGTTTGCATTTGCCTCTGTGCTAATATAGCCTCTGTATTTACACCTGACCATGCTAGGGCAAATAGGCTTCCCCTAGTTCTTCAGCAATGAGCCAGAGCTGTCCAGTCAACGGTGGTTTGGCAGCATTATGCTGCCTTTAGCCATTTGGGAACCCTCTGAAATTGGTCATGGCCCCTTCCAGGATGTGCAGCCTACCAGAGTGCACAGGCGTGAGGCAGAAATAGCAGGGCCTCCTCTTGAGCACAGACCCCTCTCCTCCCCCCTTGTTCCTTTGCTGGGGCTGGCAAGCCTCATAGGCAGGGTGGCCCGACGAGCTAGGATGGCCAGCCAATGACAGGTAAGATCCTTCAGGGGGGACGACCTAAGACAGGCGCTTTCTCGAGTAGGACATCCACCAGCTTATTAAACAGAAAAGGAGGAGATGTGGGGCGCACCGCCTGGCCCCGACTGTGCACGCCCTGGAGTTGTGTGACTGTTGCACCGCCTCCGGGGAGAGGGATCCTGGCTAACCCCGCCTGCCTTCGGGGTCCGGAACTGGAAGGCAGCTCTAGGCAGTAACCTGTGGTGGTCCTGCTGGTAGTGACATAGACTCAGGCCGCCCCTTAGGGAGGTCCCATGGCCTTCCACCCTTGACGGACAGCTCCAACCGCCAATCGTAGCCCCTGACTAGGTATGTTACACCCCTCCTCTTCCTGCTGCCATTGCCCATACTTAAGATGGGGTTCGTGCCAATAAACAGAGAGCGGTCTTGAACTCTGCCCAAGTCGACTGACCATCTAACTGTGGCATAAAGGTTGGGTTGGGCTGCGTGCGGGCGACTTGCTGCTTATTACCTATTCTGGGTTCACCCTCAGCGGGGAGGGGCGCGCCTCCTTGCCTCTCCTGCTGGTCAGGAGAGCGCCCGGGGTGCAGGGCCCCCTGCATCTGTCCATCCATCTGTCTGTCTATGTGTCTGTCTCCCTGTCCATCTGTCTGTCCATCTCTTGTGCGTCTGTCTGTCTCCCTGTCTGTCTCTATGTTGTCCTGTCTGTCCGTCTGTCTGGGTGTCTGCGCCTCTCTCCGTCTGTGTGTCCGCCCGTCCCTCCTTTTCCGTCTCCCAATCCACATGTCCGTCCCTCTGTCCGCCCCCCCATTCCTCCGACTGGACTGTGTCTCTCTGTCTGGGAGACGCACCCAGCACCACCCAAGGAGGATTCAGCACCCAGCACCACCACCCAAGGAGGACTCAGCACTCAATACCACCACCCAGGAGGCCTCAGCACATAATACCACCACCCAGGAGGACTCAGCACCCAGCACCACCACCCAAGGAGGACTCAGGTCTGCCTGTCTGTCTGTCTGTCTGTGAATGGCACCCGCACCCCCGAGGCCCCAAGGCCTGTCCTCACCGGGGTGCCGCCTTGGCTTCCCCATCCCCGAGAAAGGAGAATGAGATGCCCAGGAGCCAGGAAACCCCCAGGAGAAGCGAGAAAGGGGAAGCGGCATCCTCTCCCCGTCCGGAGCCCAGAAACGTCGGGGCCCAGCCACCCCAAGCTCCCCAGGACACCCACCCGGGGGTCCACACCTGACAGCCCAAACCCCCGGAACCAAGACGGGCACCCTGGCTGCCCCACACCCGACCCGATGTGCCAATGGACTGCAGTGAGTGTGAAAGCCCCCGGGGCCACCAGGGAGGAGAGGGAGGGGGAAGGAGAGAGGGATGAGATCAAGCACCCATCCCCCACCCACCCACCCACCCAAATATCCACCCACCCACCCATCCATCCACCCACCCATCCACCCACCCACCCATCCATCCACCCACCCACCCATCCATCCACCCACCCACCCAACCATCCACCCACCCATCTACCCACCCATCATTCATCCACCCACCCATCCACCCACCCATAGATCCACCCACCCATCCACCCCCCCACCGATCAATCCACCCACTCTTCCACCCATCCACCCAATCATCCACCCACCCACCCACCCATCCCCATTGCTCTCTCCACAGTGCTCTCCAGGTCCAGGCCTCCTGCCCTGATCCTCCCCTGGTCTGCAGCCTCCATCTTCCTCCCCCTCCTCCTCCTCCTCCTCCTCCTCGTCCTCATGGCTGAAGCTCATCTGGGTAACTCACCTCCTTTCTGGTTCCTCCATCAGCCCAAGGGAGGATTCGAACACAGTACCCTTGTATGGATGATCCTGACTTCTCACCTTTGTTCCTCGTGACCCCCCCCAACCCAACCAGAGACTCCCACACCATCTTCTGGAAGCTTCCCCGCGCCCTCCTGACCCCTGAGACCCCCCCAACCTTGGGCCCTGCGACCCCTGACCCTGTACCTGACCTGGGCCTGACCTTCGACTCCAGGAGCCACAGGCTAAGCTTGCACTGTGTGGCCACCACCACAGAGGCCCGGTGCATCGTTGTGAACCTGAACAAGGGGTCGGTCACACTGCTGGACAGTTGGGGCAATCGAGGCACGACGGAGACACCAAGCCCCCACCCTGGGAGGCCAATGGTGGGGGCTGTGGGGTAAACTGAGGCAGGGGTGGGCTGGCCCACATTCCCTGGTGTCCCGGGGGCTAAGTTGAGGCATGGATGGACGAATGGATCTCCCAGGTGTTCCGGTTTATGTCAAGGCACCGAACCCCCGCTCTCCAAGGTCCCCGTCGGACAATGTAGATGCAAATTCTGGGATCTCCTGTGGTACCAGGGAGTCGAGTTCGAGGTTACACTCACTGTGGCCAGGAGGCCCCTGACCAAAGGCCTGGGGTTCACAAACCCGGGTGAGGTCCTGAGGTTCCGGGTAGGAGGGGGGGGGATCGAGGGTCAGGGGTCACAGGTCATATGTTGAAGGTTCAGGGGTCATTGGGTTGAAAGTTCAGGAATCATGCGGTTGAACTGGTCAGGGGTCATGGGTTGACGGGTCAGGGGACATGGGGTTGAAGGATCAGGGGTTTTGGGGTTGAAGGGTCAGAGGTCGTGGGGTTGAAGGTTCAGGGGTAAGTCTCCCCACAGGCGCTCCACCCTCCACCCCCCCCGCCATGTCGTTTCCCCAGGCCTTGTGTGTTATGTCTTCGAGGCCCAGGCCCTGAACTGCTCATGGGCACTGGGGCCGCAGGCACCGCGGGGGACACAGTATTCCTTCAGGATCTGGACTCCAGGTGGGGCCACCCCTGCCGGTTTCAATGCCCCCTCTGCACCATTGTCGGTTTCTAATGTTCCCCGCTCATCCCGCCATTGTCGGTTTCTAACACCTCTCTTTGGCATTGTCAGTTTGTAATGCCACCTCTGTTGGCCATTGTCGGTTTCTAATGTCCCCCCCTTCGGCCATTGTGAGTTTCTAATGCCCCACCACTCCCTAGGACTGGCCTGTACCATGAGTGCTGGCCGACATGTGCCAGTCCGGCCTCCAGGTGGGCTGCATCCTCCCCGATCTTGCTGGCCTCTGGGCCCAGACCTACGCCCTGGTCACCGGCTCGAGCCCCGCTGGCCCCGTCCACTTCCTGGACGCCTGGCTCTATGCCCGTGAAATTGGTGAGGGTGGTTTCCAGTACCCCCTGGACCACCCAGGGCGGTTTCAAGTATCCCAGAGACCACCAAGGGCAGTTTAAAGTGTCCCCAAGAACACCGTGGGCGGATTTGTGTCCTCGAGACCACCGAGAGTGGTTTCAAGTATCCCCACGAGCACTTTGGTGCATGGAGGGCAGTTTCAGGTATCCCCAAGACCACCTAGGGCGATTTCAAGGGTTCCCCATGACCCCCAAAAGCAGCTTCAAGTTTTCCCAGGACCATCCAGGGCGGTTTTAAGTGTCCCCGAGACCGCTGAGGGCGGTTTCAAGTGTCCACACGAGCACCTTGGTGGATGGAGGGCGGTTTCCACTGTCTCCATGAGCATTTTTGAGCAGTTTTTACTGTCCCCCAAGACCCACAAGGGCAGTTTCAAGTATCCCTGGCACCACCGAGGGCAGTTTTGAGCCCCCCCACCCCACCCGGTGTCCCTCCATTCATCTGTGGCAGTTTTCAGAACACATTGACCCCCTGTGAAACGTGAGCATTGCCTGCGGCCCCCAGGGCTGGCAGGTATGGTGGGAGCCACACAGGACCTGGAGGCAGTGGAGCAAGCACGACTTCCGGTACCAGCTGGCCCTGTGCATGGGAGTACTCAGTGCAACACCCGGGAGTACTCGGTCCAGCACTGGCGGGGAGTATTTAGTCCAGCAACGGTCAGGAGGGGGTGGGGTTCCGGATTGGTGTGGGATGGGAGTACTCAGTCCAGCACCAGGGAGTACTGGTTGTAGCACCCTGGACTACTCAGTCCAGTATTGGTTGGGAGAGGTGGGTTTCAGGATTAGTGTGAAATGGGAGTACTCAGCCCAGCACTGGGGAGTACTCCACACAGCACGTGGGAGTACTAAGCACATCACCCAGAAGTACACGGTCCAGCACCCTGCCCCGCAGTCAGTGCTGACTGAGGCCTGTGCTCTGTTCTTTTAGCATGGTGGCCAGCCAGTCTCCCAGGACTCCCTGGTGAGTGCTCCTGGAACCGCCCCGTGCCTCAGTTTACCCCTGCCCCATGGCGAGTCTCCCCCCACATTGAGGTCTTGGGAGGCTCAGACAACACCTACGCCCTGCCAGGCCTCGAACCCGGGCCTCACCGGGCCTGTGCATCCGGGCCAGGGAAGCCCGCACCCTGACCTAGGGCTCCTGGAGCAACACGGTGGAGTTTGGGGAGCAGAGGGCGGTTTCAACTGTCCCCAGGGAGGTTTCAGGTGTCCCCAGGAGTAGAGATTCTGGGTGGGGGGTGGTTTCAAGTGTCCCCAGGACCATTTTGGGCCTGTGGGTGGATGGAGGGCGGTTTCAAGTGTTCCCGGGGGAAGGGGTCTGGGGCGATTCGTTTCAAGTGTCTCCAGGGTGGGGAGGGGTCTGTGGTGGGTGGTTTCAAGTGTACCCAGGGCGGTTTCAAGTGTCCCAAGGGTGTTTTCTAGTATCCCAATGGGGAGGGGCTCTTGGGGGGGTGGTTTCAAGTGTAACCAGGACCACCTTGGGCCTGTGGGTGGATGGAGGGCGGTTTCAAATGTCCCTGGGTTGGAGTGGTTCTGTAGGGGGCGGTTTTAAGCGTCGCCAAGGCAACCCTGGGCCTATGGGTGGATGGAGGGCGGTTTCAAGTGTCCCCAAGGGGAGGGGGTCTGGGTGAGGGTCAGTTTCAAGTGTTCCATGATGGAGGCAGTTCTTTAGGGGGTGGTTTCAAGTGTCTCCAAGGCAACCCTCGGCGTGTGCATCGATGGAGGGCGGTATCCAGTGTCCCCACGAAAACCTTGGGCCTGTGAGTGGATGTAGGGCAGTTTTGAGTGTCCCCACGGCGGTTTCAAGTGTCCCCGGGGGAATGGGGATCTGGGTGGGGGGGTGGTTTCAAGTGTCCCCAAGACCATTCTGGGCCTGTGGGTGGATAGGTGGCGATTTCAAGTGTCCTCAGAGGCCTCACATGGGGGGGAGCCATTGCAGGTGGAGTCGTGTGGGGAGGGCTGGGGCAAGGAGCTGAGGGTCATGTGTCCCTCCCTCCCCACTTCATGTGACCCCTCCCCCTCCCATCCCTTCCTCCCTGCGTGTGTGCACACCCACACGGTCGGAGGTTTCAAGGGTCCCCGCCGGGCCAGCCATGCTGCACCTGCTGCTTCGGCAGCACTGGGGTCGCTGGGCCTGGGCTGGGGCTGTCAGAGGTGAGCGGGGATCTGAACCCGGGGCCCCCAGGGTGGGGGGGGGAACGCAACGCATTGTGGGCCATGCGGGAGGCCGGGATTCGAGCCCACATCCACCCGTCCGTCCGTCTGCCCTGCAGGCTCCTGAGCGCCCGCGTTCCCTGTGTCAGCGACAAGTTGACTGGTGAAGATGGACAGACGGACGGACGGAGGGACAGAGGGACATGGGGGGCTGGGGGCTTGGGCGGTGACAGACAGACAGCGATGGGAATCGAGACACGGACAGACATGAAGACAGACGGACGGACAGACAGGGAGACAGGGAGATGGACGGACAGATGAACAGACAGACAGACAGACTGGGAGACAGATGGACAGACCTGGAGACAGACAAACAGGCATGGACAAGAGACAGGCAGACAGATGGACAAACAGACATGGAGACAGACAGACAGGGAGACGGACAGACAGACACACAGCAGACAGATGGACAGACAGACAGAAAGGGACACAGATGAGCAGGACAGACAGACAGGTGGACAGGGAGACAGACAGACAGAACTGGAGACAGACAGATGACAAAAAGACACAGATGGACGGATGGACAGATGGACATCATGGAGACAGATAGACAAGAGAGGGAGACGGACAGACAGATGAGCTCACAGTGAGACACACAGGGAGACAGACAGTCATGGACAGATGGACCTGGAGACAGACGGACAAACACACTGAGCAGATGGTCAGACAGACAGATGGAGAAAAAGGGAGACAGACAGACGGACGGATGGATGGACAGACGGACAGATGAGCAGACGGGCAGACAGACCTGGAGACAGACAGACAGATGGACAAATGGATGGACGGACAGACACAGAGGGAGACAGACGGACAGACAAAGAGATGGGCGGATGGACACACGGACAGCCGGACAGCCGTGCACCTCCCCCTCTCCTCCGCTGGGAGGAGGAGGAGGAGGAGGAGGAGGAGGAGGAGGAGGAGGAGGAGGAGGAGGAGGAGGAGGAGGAGGAGGCGGAGCCATGGCCCGTGGTGGAGCTGAGCCTGCAGCCTGGGCCCTGATCATGGCGCCGCCGGGGTCACCCCAGCCCCCCCTCCCGCATGCACACACGTACCCAGGGTTAGGGTACTGAGTCCTCCTGCGTGGGTGCTGGGTGCTCAGTCCTCCCCCGGCATCTCCACACATGATGCTGGGTGCTCAGTCCCCCCTGGCGTCTCCACACAAGGTGCTGGGTGCTCAGTCTTCCTTTGTTAGTGCTGGGTGCTCAGTCCTCCCCCGGTGTCTGCATACGAGGTGCTGGGTGCTCAGTCCTCCCGTGCCTCCACACAAAGTGCTGGGTGCTCAGTCTTCTCATGTGGGTGCTGGGCAGTTAGTCCTGTGTCCCACACGAGGGCCTGGGTGCTCAGTCCTCCTCCCATGAATCCACAGGAGGCGCTGGGCGCTCAGTTCTCCTCCCATTCCTCCACATGAGGTGCTGGGTGCTCAGTCCTCCTGTGTGTGTGCTAGGCGCTCAGTCCTCCTCCCGTGCCTCCGTGAGGGGTGCTGGGTGCTTGGTCGCTCTCTGGGCCGCAGGGCCTGGCTCACTGTCTGTCGCTTCGGCTGCCCACAGGGGAAGGGAGAGACGGACAGACGGGTGGACACAGAGACAGGGAGGGAGACACACAGACAGGAACAGGCACTAACACAGACAGACAGACAGACGGGGTGACACAGACTGAGACAAACAGACAGACAGACGGTTAGACCGGCTGTGGGACAGTCAGGCAGCTAGAGAGACACAGACAGATGGACAGGGAGATAGACAGACAGGGAGACAGACAGACAGACAGACAAGGAGACAGTCGGATGGACGGACAGATGGAAAGACAGACAGGGAGACGGACAAATGGACAGACAGACATAGATGGACGGATGGACAGGGAGACTGACAGATGGACAGATGGACAGACAGATGGACGAAAAGACACAGATGGAAAGACAGAGACACAGACGGACGAACAGGGAGGACAGATGGACAAATAGGGAGACAGGGAGAGAGACAGATGGACAGACAGACGGACAGACAGACAGACAGACGGACACACAGACGGACACACAAGCAGTGTGACAGACACAGAGACAGACGGACGGCAGACAGACGGATGGACAGACAGACGGACAGATGGACGAACAGGGAGACAGATGGACAGACAGACATGCAGCGAGAGACAGACGGACAGACAGATGGGCAGACGGACAGACAGACAGACAAGGAGACAGACGGATGGACGGACAGACAGGGACCAATGAACGTAGACAGATGGACAGATGCACAGAGCGACAGGCGCACAGGGTCCCAGGCCTGGGGACAGACAGACGGACAGACGGATGCGCAGGGAAACCGAGGCAGACAGACAGACGGGTGGACACAGGGACAACTGAGAGAGAGACTGACAGACGGACACACGGACAGGCAAGGGGCCTAGGGGAGGGCGGGGAGGAGGGGGACTGGGGCTCGAATCCCGGCCCGGCACCCAGCCACCCGGCACCCAGCTACTCAGCACCCAGCACCCATTACCCAGCCACCCAGGTTCTCAGCCCTCAGCACCCCAACCCCCAGTACCCAGCCAGCACTCACCTACTCAGCACCCAGTACTGAGCACCCAGGTACTCAACCCTCAGTGCCCTCAGCACCCAGCGAACCAGTACCCAGCACCCAGCCACCCACTACCCAGCTACCCAGCAACCAGCCACCCACACAGCTACCCAGCTACCAAGTACCCAGCCACCCAGCACCTAACCCCCCAGCACCCAGTACCAACACCCAGCCAATCAGCATCCAGTCCCCAGCTACTCAGCACCCAGCCACCCAGCACCCAGTACCCAGCATCCCAGCCAGCCAGTACCCAGCTACCCAGTACCCAGCACCCAGCCACCCAGCACCCAGCTACTCAGCACCCAGATGCCAGCCTTCAGCATGCAGCTACTCAGCACCTAGCCCCCATTACCCATCATGCAACTACTAAGCACCCAACCTGTACCCAGCACCCAGAGACTCAGTACCTAGCCACCCAGCACCCAGTACCCAGCACCCAGCTATTCACCACCCAGGTACCCAGCACCAAATACCCAGCAACCCAGCACTCAGCTACTCAGCACCCAGTATCCAGTTATTTGGACCTCAGCATCCAGCTAGTCAGCACCCAGCCACCCAGCTACTCAACCCAGTACCTAGCACCCAGCCGCCAACCACCCAGCACCCAGTACCTAGTACCTAGCCAATCAGCGTCCAGTACCCAGCTACTCAGCACCCAGCCACTCAGCTACCCAGCTACCCAGCACCTAATCCAGCACCTAGTACCCAGCCAACCAGTACCCAGCACCAGGACACAACCACTCAGCACCCATCACCCAGTCACCCAGCACCCAGCCACCCAGCACCCAGTACCTAGCACCCAGACACCCAGTAACCAGCCCCTAGCCACCCAGCACCCAGTACCCAGCACCCAGCTACCTAGTATTTAGCACTCAGCACCCAGAACCCCCAGCTTGCAAATTGCACACCCGTGTATCATTTTACCCTGTTTTGACTCCACTGCCTCTGTCCCGCCTGTCCGCTCTGCCCCACCCAGCCCCCCATCCATCGCCCGTCCTGCCCTGGCCTGAGCCTTCCAGTGCCCCAAGCAGAAACAACAGGAAACCGCCAGGGTGGGGCGGGGCTGGCCAAGGAAAGCAAAGATTTATCATTTCAACTTCACATCTGAGTAGTTCATTAAGAATGGGTAGCCATTTGACAGGCAGACACCAATGGGGAAGATTCCAGGAAGAAGAGACAGAGACAGGAACACAGGAAGAGAACAACTCTCTAGAAACCAGGAATTCCTGCTGCTGAATGCCATAAGCATTGTGAAAATTAAAAAGAAGCTGGGGTCAATTTGGGCTCCTTCCATAAGGCAGTGGAGAAGAGGTATTTAAGCATAAGACATACATTTTAGAAGTGTCCCAATGTACAGGGTGCTGGTGGCTCATGCCTGTCTGTCATCCTAGCTACTCAGAAGGCTGACCTTTGAGGATCATGGTTGAATGCCAGTAAAGACAAGAATGTCTGTTAAAGAGTATCATCTCCAATTAACTACAAAAAAAAAACAAAAACAAAAACCTGGAAGAGGCACTGTGGCTCAAAGAGACAGAGGACTAGCCTTGAAAAGAAAGGAAGAAGGGCTGGGAATATGGCCTAGTGGTAGAGTGCTTGCCTTGTATACATGAAGCCATGGGTTCAATTCCTCACCACCACATATAGCAAAAAGCAAGAAGTGGAGCAATGGCTCAAGTGGTAGTGTACTAGCCTTGAGCAAAACAAAAAAAAAAGCCTGCAACAGTGCTCAGGACCTGAGTCCAGGACTGGCAATGAAGGAAGGAAGGAAGGAAGGAAGGAAGGAAGGAAGGAAGGAAGGAAGGAAGGAAGGAAGGAAGGAAGGGAGAAAAGAAAGAAAGGAAGAAAGAAAGAGAGAAAGGAAGATAGTGAGTGAACTCAGGGTCAGCACCTGCGTTCATGCCCCACAAACAATAACAACAACAAAGAATCCACAAAATGATAGTTTTCCAATAAAAGATTAAAAATTTGTTAGAAATATGTTGCTAACTTATTAAAAAAAGACCCTAACACTTCAATTTTTAAATTTAGCTCAAATGAGCAAAGCATCAGACAGAACTTCATATGGTCCTATTTAAAAGGATCACATTGGCACTGAACTACATTGAGTTCCTACATCATCATCAGTATAGAGAAAATGAGTCTAACCTTACATTTCTTGTTTTTCAGAAAATGGAAAATGCTGAACTCTCATATAATTATTACTTCTAAATAGGCATAATTAGTTGGTTGAGAGCAATCATGATAGACCTAGTAGTTTTCAATGTTATCAAAAGTTCTAAAGGCCATCTTTGATCAGGAATCTTATTTTAGAATAATCCTCACAGCTACCATGTGCCAGCAAAAAACTCAGCCTTATAATTAGAAAGACACCATCACCTCCACTTGGAGTAGCCAGCAGCCTCTCAATGTGTTTTCCTTTTTTAAAAAAAAAATATATATAATTACTTATTTATTGTCAAAGTGATATAGAGAGGGGTCACAGATCCATACATTAAGCCATGTTTTCTTATACGCAAATTATGATTTCAATACATACCCGATCTAATATTCAGGATGTTTTAGGAATGAAATGAGATAATTAATGTAAGATCAATTACCAACAATTTTTAGAAAGCCGAGCTGTATGAAAGCTCAAACCTCATTGTTGGATCCTCAGAATTCATAGCATCTAGGACCATGCAACTCATTGTGTTTTACATCACACTTCTTGATATACATATGGGACCATCATATTATATTTCATTGTCCTTTCAAGGGTTCTACTCATTTATTTTTTTAAAGAAAATCTCAATACCAAAATGTGCACTCTAGTTCTCTAATTCTCTAAGAATAATGTAGTTTGCTGCATACAAACTACTGTCATTATGTATTTCTAAGCCATGTACATTGAACATAACAAAATGTGTTAAAATTAAAACACATGATTTAGCCAGGCACCTGGGGCTCATACCGGTAAACCTGGATACTCAGCAAGCTGAGATGCAGAGGGTCAGGGTTCAAAGCCAGCCCATTCAGTAAAGTCCAAAAGACTCCATCTCCAATTAACCAGTGAAATGCTGGGCTACATGTGTAAGTGGCAGAATACCAGCTGAGTGGGCATACATGCCAGGATGAAGCCTTGAATTCAAACCTTGTTACTACAGGTGGTGGGAGAGGAGAGGAGAGAAAAGGGGAGGACAGGGGAGAGGAGTGGAGGGGAGGAGAGGGGAAGGGAGGGGAGGACAGGAGAGGAGAGGAGAGGAGAGGAGAGAGAGCACAATACATGGTTTAATAAGATTCTAATAGTTCAATACCTATTTTTGTAGCTTTAGACTGGTTCACAGAAGGAAAAGATATTTCACAAGTGAATGAACAATTATGGAAAGCA
>NW_025960791.1:0-22527 GCF_023159225.1 Perognathus longimembris pacificus | reverse complement strand
AATTCCAAGTCCATATCATTTTCCTCAATAAAGGAATTAAGTCATCCCTGAACTAAGGAAGAAGGTGCTGAGTGATACTTTATTACTGAAGTGTGCTAGCATTGTATCTAGCTTGGCATATTCCCTTCTGAATATCCTTCTGGGGTCTGCCACCAGGCATTCCACACAGGAAAAGCAATGTGCAAATTTAGAGACAAATGAAACAATGACTTGATTCACCAAATGTGTGCCATATGTAGGTCAGCAGAATCTTGTGAAAACCTCAAAACAGGAAAATTTAGCAAGCTTCATTTTTAATACCCCTCCCTGCCAGGATCTTAGCACATGCTAGGCAAATGCTCTACCATTAAACTACATCCTTAGTCTTTGATTTTTGAAGATAGAGGTCTCACTATGTAGTTTAGTCTCTGCCTCCGGAGCGAGCAACCACACCAGGCCCCGTTGTTCAACCAGTAAGGCTTAACTTCTTTTGCTAGCTTGAGCAACAATAGATAAATAAATAAATAAATAGACCCAGTGGTCTTGAAAAGCTAGCTCTAGCTCTTGAAAAAGTCTGGGTGTTCCCTTGCTTTTGGGTGGGGCTGAGCAGTAATTCCAGAATCAAAAGCATGTCTTGTCCTCTAGGACCTGAAACAGCATTGGGCATCAAGGACTTCTGCTGTGGGAACCAGGAGGGGCGTATAGGTGTCACACTTCATGTCACCACTGATTAGCACAGAGCCTTTAATGGGTGACTTTTCTGGGTCTCCTTTATAACATGTTGGCTCATGGCTCAGGTTACCTAAGCTGCTAAAACTATGGGATGCAGAAGGAAAAGAGGAAACTGCGAAATAAAGCAAAACACAATCCACACCACCTTCCACATTCCCTACTTACTAAGATATCTTTTTTCTTTTTTTTTTTTTTAAATAACAGTCTTAATGTGAACTTGCCCAGAGAGGCCTAGCCCCAGTGACCCTGGCTATTGTTCACCAGGGTCCACATTTTAATCATCCGGGGACTTCTTAAGCTTGGATATCTTTGGTTAGCGGCAGTAAGTAAACTCAGAGGCAGGCCCTAAGTACAGGTTTCTGGTGCTGGATTTTACCTAGAGAAAGATAGATGGTTCACTCATGTGGTGCCTAATGTTATCCCATTCATAGACAGGCGTCTATCCTGATCTCCTGCGTCTATATTTAAAGTCAGTTTCAGCAAAAAAGGTACAATAAGGGCTCCGTTATTTTTCTGAAAGCTTCAGACAAGATTTCCTAGGGAGTTTAGGGAAGGCATGGCATCCTCAGGAAAGCCTGTCTATATCTCTGATGATCCAGCACGGAACTGCGGAGCCTGGCCAATTTGCACCAATGTGTATCGATTGTTGGTTGCACGGCGCTCTGCACCGGGGATGCGAGAAGACGAACAGTGGCTCATTCCAGGGTTCGTTTAGCTCTAAAACCAGACAGTGAAAGGCCATTTATCAGTACGTGAAACACAACTGCGCTGGCCAGAGACAAGGGGACTTCAATGAGGCCGAGACGAACGGGGGAAGAGGAAGGGCCAGTGCCCTGCATGAACATCATCTCCTTAGAAACGGGCAGCAAAGCAATCACAGTCCGTGCCCCACTGATCTGTCCCCAGCCCCTTCTGCACACACGGCAGAGACAAAACCGAGAAACCAAGGCAGTTCTCTCTGCCACAGAAAACGAACTTGTAGCACTATGGTAGGTTTCAATGGCTTTGGGGATAGAAAGGTTGAGGCTGGTTTCCTGGACAGCTACTCTCTTTCCTCAGTTTGTTTGTTTTTGCTTGCTTGTGTGGCAACAAGTACAAAGACAACAGATGCATTCCTTTTGGAACTGCAGGAATGGTTTTATGCAGTCATCTTTCTTTTCCTTTGGATCAATACTTTTCTAGCGTTCTTTGTTTTATTGTGTTTGGTGCTGGTAATGGGGCTTGAGCTCATGGGCTGGGCACTGTCCCTCAGCTTTTTTGCTCAAGGCTTGAGCTCTCTTTGAGTCACAGCTCTACTTCCAGCTTTTTTTTTTTTTTTTTTTTTTTTTTGCTGGTTGAGACCTGGGTCTTACAGATTTCCCTGCCTGTGAGCTGGTTTCCAATCAAATACTTTTCAATAATGGAATTTTTGATTAAATTAAATGGTGAGTTAGTCATTGGGAACTTCTAAGTTGATTTTTCTCTCTTTTTTTGGAAATGTTTTTCAATGTATTAGTTCATTAGTACAATGGTGTGTGGTTGTAATCTATAACTAAATTATGTATTTAGTAGTAAGCTTTGGTTTTATTTATTTTTTAATTGAATTTTATGGCCAAGGTGATATACAGAGGGGTTACAGTTAGATACATAAGGTATTCAATACATTTCTTGTCAAACTTGTTACCTTCTCCCTCGATTTTCTCCTGTTTCCTTCCTCCCAACGCCCCCTCCCAAGTTGTACAGTTAATTTCCAATATATTGTCTTGTGAGTATCGCTATTGCATTGGTTCACCCTTTGTCCTTTGTCTCACCATTTTAATGTTCCCCTTCCCTTCCCTCATTCAGATAAATGTATATACAAAACCCAGGGTACCAAAATCAAATATAGTGACAACAGGGGCTAAGCCATAGGAAAGAAAACCGAAATAATTTTACACAGTACATGAAAAATAACAGCAATGAAAAACCTCTTGTTTGCATATCTTGGAGTTTGTTTCACTTAGCATCATCTTATGTGCATAGTTACTAAGCTATTATGATCTTCTGCTAGGACTATCCTAGACATATACTAATTATTAACTATGAGGAAACCCATGGAATCTGTTTTGGGGGGTCTGGCTCACTTCACTTAATATGTTTTTTCCAAGCCTTTCCATTTCCTTACGTATGGGGTGAAATCATTCTTTCTGATGGAAGTATAGAATTCCACGGTGTATATTATATAAACCACATTTTCTTGATCCATTCATCTACTGAGGGGCATCTGGGTTGGTTCCATATCCTACCTATGGTAAATAATGCTGCAATGAACATGGTTGTTCTGGTAGTGTTAGTATTTGTACAGGTGGCAGTATGTTACAATAACGAAGAGAGAGACAGAGGGTGAAACAGACAGACAGAGAGGAAGAGAGAAGGGAGAGGAGATCCTGGAAGGTATTTTACAAGTGAGTCCTTCCAACTTAAAAAGTGACCTGTATACTGTTATAAGAAGATCACTTCCATAACCCAGTGGAATGTTATGAAATGTTTCTACTGTAAAATATAACAAGTTGGCACAACAAAAATACTTTAAGGAGAAAAACCAAGATTCGATGTAGTTTCTGAGCATAAACATTTAAAGGATATACAAGAATTAAAACAAGTTGGTTTTTGTTTTTTGTGTAGGTCCCAGGGCTTGAACTCAGGGTCTGGGTGTGGTCCTTGAGCTTTTTATGCTCAAGGCTAGCACTGTGCCACTTGAGCCCCCACTTCTGGCTTTTTTGGTGGTTATTTGGAGATGAGAATTTCATGAACTATTCTCCAGACTGGCTTTGGACAGTACGCTTAGAACTCAGCCTCTTGAGCAGCTAGGACTATAGGCATGAGCCACTGGTGCCTGGCTAAAATAATTAGCTTTATGTTCTGGATTCCATATCCCTGTAATTGCTTATACAGTACTGTCTTAGAACATTGGCCATTTTGCCGGGAGGTGGGGCGGGGGAAGTCCTCCCATCAAGGACTCTGATTTCGGTCTCTTGTTTTTGCTACTTGGAGGGAACCCACGGGAGGCTGAGCCTCTGGGATGGATGGATGTTCAGCTTGCAAACGGCTCCCTCAACCCACCAGGGGCACCTTGGCCTTCCTTCCATTCAGCCTCTCTTAGGAGTTTGTTGAATGGGATATTTTTATTCTGTGTTTCCCCTTGGGCTATGGAGAGAAATAAATAATAGATTACGAGGCTCAGAACATTTCTAGTGTTTGGATGAGGTGTTGCCAACCTAATGACAGCAGTTCAACTCTATTGTTCGAGTGTAAGTGGAACCCCAGCCCTTCCTACTTTGTGTGCTGCACCAGGCACCTCCTCTCCACAAGGACCCTCAACAACCCTGCAGGCTTGTTAGCTTGTCTCTGAGGCTGGCTCCCTGTGTATAGGGACCCAGGTGTTGCCTTCCCCACTCCCTCCCACCCCTTCTCTACAACCTCCTTTCCACAACTTCCTGTAGTCCAGACTGCCAACTGGTCAACCACCTCAGGGAAACTTTAACTGTGAGGACGTTTGAAAGGGAGATGACACACCTGCTTGCAAACTGGAGCCATGGATTCCTTCAGAGAACCTGTGTAAATGGAGCTCAAGGAACTGATTGGGCCTGGAGCCAGGGCAGCAGAATTGAGTACAAAATATGAGCAATGGTAACAAAATTAAATCCCTTCTTGTTTGAAGCAAAAGTGCTACTCAACCAGCTGGAATACTGAAGGTGAGCTGGCTCTGACCACACTTACCTCACCAGGAGGTACATGAGATGCTTCTAGAATCGTTGTTTGAGCCCAAGTCATGGGGTGGGGGTGGGGGCACATCAACTGTTCAGGCTTGTGGTTGGTGTGTCTGCTTCTTAGATTTCAATTCTAATCCTTCTCCATAAATCTCCTTGCAAGCTTACTGTTTGGCTAGGGCAGACTGATTGATTGTCCCCACTTGTGGTTATATTTCATTTCCAGTTTATAACCTATTAATATTTTACACGTTATGGGGATTTCTGCAATGAGGGGCATTTTCAGATGTAGGCAAGCTACAGTCGATCTAAGAGCCAGTTCTGGTGGGGTTGGGAGTTTAGACTTGTAGATACATCCAAGTGTGCAGTGGAATGCAGATACTTGAGACAGTGAGGGTTTTGTTTTGCTTTTTCCCTGTGAAGTGGGAATCCAGTGTTTTTTTTTAAAACTCCCAGTGAAACTACCATCGGCCTCTTCAATCTCCCAAAGGATGCCAACCCTGAGCACAACAGGCCCCACCAATGCTGTTGTTCTTCTAATGATAGCCACCCCAGAAGTTAGCCAAGAGTACTGGGTCTGTGATTTCAGAGGGAGCCATACAGGAACATCAAGTGAATCATTTTTCTTCCCTGCCACCTTCTCCATTTTCTCAGGATGCTTTTAAGTGAGTGTAAATTACACTGGCCAGCAGCTGATGATTGCTTTGCACACAGCCAGGAAGGAATGGGGAGAGGGACCTTCCCGTCTCCTTTTTTTCCCAGGATCTCTTCTTCATCCCACTCTCCAAATTCCTCCCCCGCTTCCTAATCACAGAATTGAGCTTCTGCATTGCAAAAGCAAGCCCCGAAATATGCTTAGGATGGACCAAGGGTCAGAGACATGGGGGGGGGGGAGATACCCAGGGTGGCCTGTAGGGTAAGTAGTCATCTCAGTGCTCAGCGGAGGACTGTACAAAGCATGCTACAATTGCTTCATTGTTAGCTTCGCTATTAGTGTTATTGTCATTGTTTCTAGTCAGGTGATGGACAAGCATTACCACCACTGGGAAAGGCAGTGCTGAAAAGAGCATGCCCCCAGAACGCAGCAAACTCAGCTTTGAATTCCAGGCTCTGTTACTGATTAATGGACGAATCAGTAGATTTCTTTGAGCTTTCCTTTTCTTTTTTTTTTCTCCCCTCTGTCTTTCTTTCTCTCCCTTTCTCTCCCTCCCTCCTTTACCCATCCTCTCTTCTCTCCCTCCCTCCCTTCCTCCCTTTCACCCTCCCCCTTCCTTCCTTTATTCCTTCCTTCCTTCTTCATTGGGCATTGAATTCAGGGCCTGCTATTTGTCAGGCAGTGTCTCTAGCACTTGAGCCACAAGCCCAGACCTTTAGTTTATTTTTCAGATAGGATCCTGTGCTTTGTCCCTGGGCCTCTGAATTCAGTCTTTTACCTCTGTCTCTCAAGTAGCTGAAGCAATGGGTATATGCCACCATGCCTTGTTTAAACCTTTTGCCTGGGTTGGTCTTGGACCACAATCCTCTGTCTCCACTTCTCAAGTAGCTGAGATTACAATTATGTTCTACCACATTCAGCCCAGCTTTCTGAACCGTGAAGTGAGGATGAGAGGTAAATCTACCTTGTGAGGTTGCTCTAAGGATTGCTAAGGGCTCTAGGGAGATATTATGTTCTCAAAAAATTAATTACTCCAGTGTAGCTAATTAAATGGGAAAGAAAATGGCAAATCTGGTTTGTTTGTTTTTTTCAGGATTCAATTTGAACATGTTTTATAACAGAACTCCCCATTTGCCGAATTGTTGGTATCTGAGAAACACCACGTATTTTTATGAACATCATTCTTCTCAATGCTCCTGTATTTGCTCAGTGAAGAGATAAAGGGTCATAGACTGAAAATTAACAAATAAAATCTGATGTTCTCCAACCATTATATCCCTTGCTCAAATCTCAAGCTAATATCCCTAGAAAAAAGAAACCTACACGCACCTTGCCAAGGCTTATAAAAACCATACAGTAGTGACAAAAAGTTTCCAAGCAAGAAATTTCCCCATAACCCAAATTATTTGTGAGGCTTTCTTCTTTTTAAAGCAGAAAATATGTTCCTTGCTTGAACCAATTTCCATGTTAAACGTCTGCCTTCATCACTCATTTTTATTAGCAGTCTAAACACAGGCTGTTTCAATGGAGGCCATTTATAGCAGACAATAAAATGGATTCATTACTCATTTTCCTCTTATTATCTTTCAATTGCTGGAGCTCTCAATGCTGTTTAAAGTGGACATTAGGCCCCAGTAGTCAGGACATTAGAGGATGCAATTGATGATAATACTTCACACCCTCAAACACATGGACAAGGAACTGTTCTTCCCCCAAATCCTTGAGCGCATGCTGCTTCTCATCACATTGATTCAATTTTCATCTCATTATGCTCTCATTTTTCATAGGAAGTCCTTCCTTTCTTGTACTTACAATGTCTCCCTCTAAGTTTTCAATTGTTACAGGCTCCCTTCAATCAATCTAAACAATTCCCCTCCCCCCACAGAGTACTCATGTAATTAAGTATAATTTCTGTAGCAATAAATAAGCTGACAACCACCACTAAAAAAACCATTAGAAGATTGAGTTACAGTGCTGTGTTCTACTGATACCGTTTTGAGCTGACCATGAATGATTCTGTCATAATCCAACGAGAGATCACAGTCCCAAACTGTATGTTGACATTTAGTCCATGGATTATGATGAACTCTTCTGTAAGGCCTTCTACTTTTTCTGGGTGGATCCATCGCCTTCATCATAACATTATCTTGATCCTTTGACATAACTTGCTAAAGTTGGAATTCATGAGTTTCAGAAAAATAGTCTTAAGGGGAAAAAAAGTCACATTGGCTTTGGTAACTCAAGTAAATGTCAATTCATTTATTGACAACACTTTACATTTTTATTTATAATAAACTTTACATTCTCTCTGAAACTCCCAGCCATTTATAAATCTCATGTTTCCTACATATGGATTATGGTCCTGGTATTTGAATTCTGCATCTATGGCTCATCATCTAAGATCCTCACTGAATCATGTTTTTTACTTTTATTTTATTGGCTGCATGAATATAATAATACATTTTTCCAAATTGTTGCAAGATACAAGAAAGAATGTCTGTAACATACTTTTCAGCTAGCATATTTGACGTTGCATAAAGATCAGCTCCTGGCTATACCCACTGCCTGCTGTGGGACACTACATGGCTGGGATTGAACCTAGGGACTCGTAACAAGCTAAGCTCATGATCTACCACTGAGCTACATCTCTGGCTTCGTGCTGGGCATTTTTATGTGCTGTCTCCATCATCTTCAACACACTCCCTATAGTCAGTGTTGTTGCTGGTATGAAAATAGTGAAAAGGAGTCACTAAGGTATTTCAGAAGTGGGTTTGTTGCCCACATGTGCTCATCTTCAGTGCCTTGGGTCTTTCCAGGACACCATGGTATAGGCAGCAGCTTAAACTCAAGTTCTGAGAGGAGAGTGCTTGAGTTCCGCAGACCTTAGGACCTAGGTCATATATCTCAGCTCATTTCCCAATGAAGTCGGTGCTGGGACATTGATGGAAATGATTCCGTGTGAGAACTGTGGCAAGTCATCCTGTTAGGTCAGCTTCAGTCAACCTTAATGCTTCTCTTTCACAAGAGGCTTAGAAAACATGGGGGTTTTAAATTGTTACGTTTTCACATCCATTCCCTTCAAAGGCTAGCTTCCTGAATCCCCAAACTAACCTTGCTTTAATTTCTACCCTTGAATTAGTAATTATGGACAAAGCCACTTAGGGAAATTCTAAATGCACACAGATAAACATCAGGTCACGTTGAATAGAAGGGACCTCTGGCAGCCTTCCTCTACAAATATCACTGTCTTCATGACTCATCATTGGAAAGCAATAAAATTGGGTCAAATGGATTTTTAGCAGCTTTATTATGAGCATCTCTTCTTCTCTGCTGACTGGGAAACAGGGAGGGAGAGTGGAAAGAAGAATCGGAAAAGTCTACCCTCAGCTCCAGATGAGATTCTTTGGCATAATTGCCTTTCACTCTCCCAACTGCCTAACCCACTGACGTCTTTTGAAGCCACTGCATTGGTTCAAGTAACATCATATCCTTCTCTTTCCTTGTGTATCTGCTTGGATCCAAAATTTTAGATCAAAGATTTGATATATACGTTTGTCTTCCAGCTATATAGTGGGCTCTTTTTCAGCTTGGTCAACTCACCCTTCTCTTGTCTCAAGTTCCATTCTTGATTCTATCTGCTTCACTTTCCTTTCCCCTCCTTCCTATTCTAGTCAGACATCCCTGGCCAGGAATTGCTCTGCCTGTCCTGTGGCTTCCTGCTTTGCTTTAGTCTTGCAAATGAGCCACTTGGCAACTCTGTAGCTCAGCAAAGAAAAGAAGATTTAAGAAGGTAATCCCAGAAGAGTCAAGAAAGGGTTGCTGAAGACCAAGTAGCTAGCTTTGGAACCAGAATTTGAATTTGAAATTCATGTGTTTCTCTAGTTAGCTACTTAATATATAAATACAAACCATTCTCATTCAGAATTTATGCTTTGAAACATAGACTCTAGAAAACCTGTACTAACTGAATCCCAGTTGGTAATCATGATTCAATGTGTTTACCTCTCTGATTCTCTGCCGGCTTTGGGCCATGAGGGGTGCTAGAAAATTAGCCCCTGTAATATAGTTGCAGTGGTAGCTATTAGGAGTTATGGTTTAAGAAAGAAATCCTTCTGATTAATATATAATAAAAACCAAATATATCTACAATAAAGAATATGGGGGGGGGGGGATATGGCCTAGTGGCAAGAGCGCTTGCCTCATATACATGAGGCCCTGGGTTCAATTCCCCAGCACCACATATACAGAAAATGGCCAGAAGTGGCGCTGTGGCTCAAGTGGCAGAGTGCTAGCCTTGAGCAAAAAGAAGCCAGGGACAGTGCTCAGGCCCTGAGTCCAAGCCCCAGCACTGGCCAAAAAAAAAAAAAAAAAGAATATGGAACCATCTGGCACCTGTGGCTCACATCTATAATCCCAGCTGCTCAGGAGGCAAAGATTTGTGGGTCACCATTCAAAGCCAGCCCAGGGCAGATAAACACATGAGACTCTTAACTCCAATTAACCAGCAAAATGCTGGAGCAAAAAGTGGAGGTGTGGCTCGAGTGGTAGAGAGGCAGACTTGAGGGAGAAAGGTAAGGGGTAGTGCCTAGGTCCTGAGTGCAAGTCCCAGTACTGGTATACACACACATCATCATCATCATCATCATCACCACAGTAATCTGAAGAGAAACAATATCACATGTAATTCCATGTTAGTAAATGTTAGCTTTTCAATGAAACAATCCTCTTGATATTTCTTTTCACCCAGCTATTCGGCCTGAAATATGGAAGGAACCTGGATGATGTTACCACAGTTGCTGAATGTTTCTGGGTGGTCAGAGCAGAGCTGGGAACCTGGTACAATGGAGGATGATGAGGAAAGAGGACTGCTTAACAGACTGGCTCCTGCCACTGTGACTTGTCCTGACGTTTACCTCTCCTTCTCACCCAGCACCAATCTTCCCACCTGGGTACCCCAGAAGGGGGACTCTGTGGGTGGCAGGGTTCTGGTCTTCCTTTATAGTCAGTGCCTTCTGGGCCCAGCAATTCCTGGGCTTTGCCTTCAAGGAGATGCAAATTCATCTTGCAAACACTTTTTGCTAGTTGCAAGGCCTTAAGTGAATTACTGAACCTTACTCAGTTTCTTCAACTGTAAAAATGTAGATTAATAACTACTTATTCTTTAGAGGGAAAAACTCAATAAAAAGTAACGCTTGTAAAACCTCCTTACTTTGACAAAACAGACAAGGGGGACCTTGTAGATTTTTCAAACATTGGCTTCCTTCTTCTTTCAAAATTTAACACAAATGTTTCCTTATGTCCAAATGAATACAAATGCTGAGAAAAACAACAACAACAACAACAACAAAATTCCTAGCATGGCATTGTGCAGTAGAAGCATAATGCTATATTGTGGTCAGCCCTCTATCTTTCAATACTCTATTTTATGCCTAACTCCACAGGGGATGCTGGAAATGGATCAATTTCCCTTCACGACATTCTTATCAAAGGAACCAGGGGAAAAGCAAGTTCATAAATTTCCCCAAGTGTCTCCAGAACAGGAGAACAAAAAGTAGACTGTTACGAAGTACAATAAAGATGCAAAGCAGCTTGATTTCTACCTGCTGGATGGAGAATTTCAAATCTTAGTCACCAAAATATTTTTCTAATCCCATGCTTCATTTGAGAACTATGGGAGTTATTTATAAAACATGTAGTTTTTTAATAGCGGGGGGTAAGCTTGTAACACTCCATTTAGGAGATGTGTTTTGATGGGATATTTCATGGTTATTTCAACAAGGAAAGCACATTTGTTTTTCTCCTTTTCAAACACAACTCTCCCTGCCTCTGCTCTTTCTCTGTGAACTTTCTTCCTGGAGTAATGCTATTCTGTCTTTATTTATGCTAATGTAATAAACTGTCCCCAGGGAGTTCTGGCTAAACATAATATTAAATAGTCAACAATATAATCAATTATTTTGCCAGCAGGAATGGCTTGCTTACTTAATCTCTCTTTTCTTTAAAAAAAATAACAACCAATCATTTCTAGAAAGGCATTTAATATCTGACTTATTTTGACAGCATCAGGAAAACTCCATTGTTAAAAAGAATCATGTTAAATCAAAAAGACATACATAAAGGCCACGGCCAAGATTTGCCAGCTGGATTGACTTTTACAGCTTAAAGCTGTAAAAACATTTTATAGGAAGGAAAACCCATAGAGTTGTCATCCTAGAAACTCAGTGTGACGAAGCTTAGCCCAGATGAGTCCAAAGACAGAATTCTGCATTAAATACCCAATTTCATTTTTAACACGCTATTTTTATTGGACAGGAGTCTTTGGAGATTAACCAGTAATGATGGGTAAAGTAGGGAGAATTAATGAATCTAGGGAGAAGATGGAAAAGTCAGGGGTTGGAAATCACTAAATGTATTCGTTGATTTATTTTGACAGGTTCAATTTAGTTTTAATGATTTTAAGTAACACTTCAGACTAGGGTAGTACAAGCAGTGTCTATGTATGGTTATGTGTATGGTAATGAAATCTCTTCAATATGAATTGTACCGTATTTTAGTGGTTACATCTTCATTAAGAACAAGCCATTCTTCAGGTTTGTCTGCCGGAGAAGTGGAATTACACAGGTGGAATTATATTTGATGGCCTCATTATTTTCAGTCATTATGGATCTCAAGTGAAACATATAAAATTTTTTGGAAGAGAACAGGGGGAATTGTGTGTGTGTGTGTGTGTGTGTGTGTGTGTGTGTGTGTGTGTGTGTGTGAGTGCTCACCCTGAGTAGTAACTGAAGCTTTGGTGCCAGCCTTTAAGCAGACTTAAGTATGTCCAATGGCTTTTTTGCCTCGGTTTCCCCAAGATGCAACACAGATTGAGGCATTTCCTGGTAAGAGAATTATTCCATATCCATAAGGATATTTAAAGAACTTTTCCTGAGGGAAAGTAATAGACTAGTGAGAGAAAAGAGCACAGGCTAGATACTTCAAAAACTATTATGGAAGTTATTGAAGAATAGTAAAAACTCACAAGGAATAGAATTATTTTCAGAAAGACATGTGTCACCAGACAGCTATAATGCACGCAATGCTAAAAGATGTATTAAGAAGTTGGATAAGCCTTGAGAGATTGAGGCCCTGTGTTACCAGCAAGGCATCTTATAAAAACAAAATCAAATAAGAAGACTAAATGAAATAAGATCAAGCAAAAGGACACTTAAAGATAATAGCTCCCACACTATGATAGGACTCATGTTATCTAAACTAATGCTATCGTCATGACTCAAGCGCCTCTTCCACACGCCACACTGATGTTTAATATTGATTCACACAGCCTTCCCTTAGAGATTTCAATAGCCAGATAATTGATGAATGTCTGTTGAATTCCCTTTCCATTTCTCCCTCCCCTCATCCTCCTTGGTAATGTGAGAACATTCCACATGTGGTTTAGATGAATCTGTTCCTTTGTGCTGGACAACTCTTGCTCAAAACAATACCTTGGCATTTTTATGATATGCCATCACTTTGGGTAGAAAGCACCAAGCTGTTAGGAAGTTTTGGATAGTCTCTGTCACCAAACTGTCAAAACACTTGAACTGAAGTAAAAGGGACCTTGTCAAAAGGATCTGATGCTAGCAGAGAGTTCTAGCTCTGAAGTCCATTTTCTACATGTGTAGCTCCTTCCTTCCTTCCTTCCTTCCTTCCTTCCTTCCTTCCTTCCTTCCTTCCTTCCTTCCTTCCTTCCTTCCTTCCTTCCTTCCTTCCTTCCCTCTTGTTGTCGGTCATGGGCTGGAACTCAAGCCTTGGGCACTGACCCTGAGTTTTAATGCTCAAGCCTCACTCTGTCATTTGAGCCCCAGCAACATTTGCACGTGTGGCGTTTTCATTGAGCTCCTTATATAGACCTGCACAGTGACTTTCCAGGGAGACTTAAGGACAAGTGGGTTCTGGGAATGCCTTCCGTTTTGCATTTTTCCACAGTGGAGCTGATCACTTTTTAGCTACAAGATCTCAGGAATTCTTAAATAACAGAGATTCTTTGTGATGTTTTCATTCGTGTGCATAATACGCACTTGTATCTGATCATACCATTTTCAATCGAGTTCTAAAAAGTAATCGATCATTTATTCCTCACCAGAGTCTAGAACTGATATAATGAAATCAGTTATACATGTTTGTTCTCCTCTGTTGAAGGAAACATAAATACTTCTTTTTTTTCCCAAAAGAAAAAAATTCTAATAAATAAGCTAACTGATTTGAAACTGTTTGCAAAATCAATTGAGAAATTGAAATGATAGATAATCATAGTGTACAGCTGGGATGTTGCATTTAACATTTATATTTTTAGAAGAGGATTACATTTTAAATACAGCAATAATTATCATATCATGAAGACAACCTAAAAAAAAATTCTTTTGCATTTGCACCTGAGGACTAGGGGTGGAAAACAAACCTGATGTTAGGAAAATTACTTTTACTGAGGGAATGGTACATTTTATCCGAGAAATAGAATTTGTAGGTAGGTAGGGTTGTGCTCATTACAAGTTCAATCCATTACGTAAAACTGAAGTTGAGCCCCATTTCAGCATCACCGATAACTTCCCCTCACAGCTACAAGATTAATACATTGCGCCTGGAGCGCACAGCCTAATGTGTAACAGAATATTGTACTGGCCCATTTATGGAATCTCGCCTTTAGATTTTAGTCTTATCTCAAGTACCACCTATATTGTTTAACTTCTTTATGACACTCAGAGTTTTTTCTCCCACCTGCAAAATAGAGGATTAAACTAGGTAAGACTTTTTGTGAACTCTACCTTGCCTTTGAATCACTGAGGGAGCTTGTTGAAAATGCAGTGTTGCGGTCCGGAGATGTGGGATCTGAAAATATATTCCACACGGGGATGCTGGTGAAGAACCACATTTCTGGGCGACGGTGATTCACGCATTCTTTGCCTTTATACGATGCTTCGTCAGAGGAGCCCAAGATGCCTGTTTTCATCAAATATTATTTTAATTGTTCTTCTAGTCTCACCTTTTCTCATTATCTTGAAAAAAGGCCCAGTTTAAGTATGACACTTACCCATATACAGTAAGGTCTCTCTTGTGCTGGGTATAGTCACATTTTAATAAAAGCCTCAATCTTGTTGAAGACCACGGAGAGAGGCATTTAAACAGGGACTTCACTCTTCAGTCATTGGTAGTTTTTGAGTACTCAACACCTCAGCATATGACGCATAGCCCCCATATTTCCTTTCAGTTTCTTGGACTGTACTTTGTCACTTACAGACAAATAAGAAAACTCCTTTAGTGTTCAGATGAGGAGGTATGTTTAGATGGCTGGAGCAATAGCTGAGATTTGAGCATGGAGATCTGTGGTGTGGTTAAGATAATAACCATGGATGCAAGTACAGTAGCACTATGACGAGCCTTATTGAAGTTGTTGACTTTTCCACTGTGCAATACTTAAGATGCTCAGTGGGAACTTCTAGCTTACTAACGCACACAGGCCAGTTCTGGAGCTAGTTGCTAAGTCTGGAGACTGGCTCAGGCCTGTATCTTTTGTAATCAGCTTGGGTAAATTACTTGTTCTATTCAGGACTTTTGTTTCTTTATTTGTTAAACCGGAAATTGTTTTCCCCCTAAGACAGTTAAGAGGCTTACGTGGGATCATTTCTGTCAATTACCAGGAAATATAATTGGGGCTTGATGGCTCATACTTGTAATCCCAGTGACTCAGGAGATGGAGGTACAACATTCGAAGACCAAAGTTGGCTGGGGCAAAACAAAACCCACTTTCAACTCTACCTGAAAAAATAACATAAAACAAAAAGGACTGAAGGCATGGCTCACGGTAGAAGACTCGCCTAAGAAATACTAGTTCCTGAGCTCAAACTCCAATATTGCTAAAGAAAGAGGAGAAAAGAAAATGGCTCAAACTTGAGTTGTTCTTTGAAGCTGGCAAAGTGCTGCTATCTGGGAGGAGAAAGGCTGTGGAGTTTTCTTCTACTGTTAAGGTTCTTCTGTTTGAGAGAGTCACACCATTGCTGCCTTAAGGAAAGAATTTGGCACCTGTAACTTTCCTATAAAATGCACTTGCAGCCCCTGGCTGGACGTCCCCTCCCCCGGCATGCTCCCCTCCCCCCCCCCCCCCCTTCCACCCCACGCCAGAATGATGCAACAAGAGGTAAATAAAACTCCAGATTGCAAACAAAGGATTCTTGGAGCCCAGAGCCCAGGGGTCACTGGAAAGCTAAGTAAACAACCACTGCTTAAAAAAAACCAAACCCCCCAAAACAAAAACAAAACCCCCCCATCAAATCCTCCTTGTCACTTTTCTTCTAAGTAGCTAAAGAAGGGCCAGAATGCCTTTCATGCAACCTTTCTACTTGTGTGCCTACAGGGATACCACACTCCTTTCACAGAAGGCAAAGAGGAGACAGCCACCGCGACCACCTCCAGGCCAAGGTCAAGGCCAGAACCTTGTTCTTTGAGCCTTTGTTGAATCCCAGCAAACAGATTTGTGTTCTATCAAACTCAGGTTCTGCTATGTTTAGACATGTATATTTTCACTATAAAAATTGGCTATTTTCTCTCAGTGGAGAAGGGGAAGGCAGAGGATTAAAAAAAACAACAACACATGGTAATTTTTCCTATAATCTGGAAAACATTGACTTGTTCAACATGATTTTCATTAATGTAAGAAGCCAGAGTTTTGTTCGTTTTGAGATGAAGATGTATCTCCTTCAAAGAATTTACTACTTTCACAAGCTTTTCTTTTCTCCTTTCAGCAGTTAAGGGAAAGACCACAAAAGACTCAAGAAATATCAGCAGTGCTCATTTTTTTTCCCCAGTCCCGGGGCTTGAACTCAGTCAGGGCCTGGGCACTGTCCCTGAGCCTCTTTGTGCTCAAGGATAGCGCTCTACCTCTTGAGCCACAGTGCCACTTCTGGCTTTTTCTGAGCAGTTTATTGGAGACAAGAGCCTCACAGCCTTTTCTGTCTGGGCTGGCTTTGAACTGTGACCCTCAGATCTCAACTTTCTGAGTAGCTAGTACTATGGGTGTGAGCCACCAGTACCTGGCCTGTCCTGAAAAATTTATATAGCTGTCTTCTAAGCCCATGGCAGTTGGGAAAGAAGTATAACCATGAAAGCTAATGCCACCCAAAGTGATCAGTGGAATTCAGCAGACAGTAACTTACAAGTGCTGGGGGGTATAGCTCAAGTGGTAGAGCACCTGCCTAGCATATCCAAGGCAGTGGGCTCAATCCCCAGCACCACACACATGCACACACAAATACACATACATACTTGTGTCAAAATAAGCACAAATAAGCCAAGCACAAGAGGTTCACACCTATAATACTAACTACTCAGGAGGCTGAGATCTAGGATCAAGGTTCAAAACCAGCCTAGCAACTTCAAAGTTCAGAATACTAAGACAGCACAAGCTGGTACTGGAAAGCAGTGGGGGAGGTCAAGAGGACAGAGGAAGAGAAGTCGGGGAGAATGCAGTGAAACATCCAGTTTGTTCAATGATAACTCCTTTGTACAACTACTTAAAGATAACAATAACAACAACACTGCTACTACTGTGACTGCTACTAAAATAGCCTAGGCAAATCTGTGAGACTATTATTTTTAATTACCCAGCGAAAACCTGGAAGTAGTAGCATAACACATTACAAAAATCACTTCCTTTGGATTCCTCCTTAATGATATACCAGTGGCTTGGAGCAGAGTTTTGTCTGCCTTGTTTACTGCATTTAGATTCTAGAATGGAGTCCAGTACAGAAGTGGTCCACAACAAGTACTCGAATGAGTAAACACAGGTGTTTATTGCTGTTGTTCTGTGGTGCTGAGATCCAATCCACAGCCTCTTCTTGCATGCTAGGCAATGGCTTTACCACTGAGCGACAAGCTCAGCTGTTGTTTTTATTTTTCACGAGTTCATTTTCTGCTCTAATTTTTAAAACATTTATCTCTTGAAAGAATTGGTTTGGAAAATCTCTGAGTTCCTCCCTTTCAAAGTATGAAAATAATGTTAACCTCCCCAAGAGTTCATCAACAACATCCATTTTAGTGGGGAATATAAATCTTCAAAAAGTCAATCTTGCAAGGGATAAGATAAAAAATCATAGTATGCTATTATACTAGTTAAATTAAAACATGGAAGCAATTCTACTTTTCTGAGAAACATGGGAGTGTTTCATATATCTACATGCAAAGGATGACTGATTTGCTGGGAATATATTGGGTTATAACTAAACAAAAGCTGCCAAGTCACTATCTTTAGTTAAATATAGCAAGAACCTTCCATGAGCATGTACCCCTGAACCCTCAATGTTCTTTCCATTAAACACAAACAAAAACAAAAGCTATCTTTGAAAACAACCCGAAAGTAAGTCAATATTTGATTCCAGCAGATGGCACTGCAAAGCAAGTCTTTATAGATCTAATAACACTTCTTTGATTATGATGAATTATTTATTCCATAGTCATATCATTCAAGTGACTCACACAGTCAAAACAAATGGTTTTGAGACTTTTGAAGCTGAAAAGCTTTAAAGCTGAAATATTGTAAAGCTGGAATTGTACCATGGCCCACCTTGATATCTGCTCTATACACCACAGTTGAAGAGATACAGGTAGAGTACATATAATTAAGTTACCTACTAGGCTTGTATATGAAATTGCTTTGGGATGTGGGATTATATGGGATGTTCGTTTTAATCTGCTCAATGTTTTTTTGTTCTTAGTTCTATGGGACTCTATACTTTTGCACTGTGCCAAATTTGATCACATTTAAGTCACTGTATGACATAGAGGAAATACTGCTTTAGGATCACAATATCTCTGACCACCACTGCTGTGTGTGTGTGTGTGTGTGTGTGTGTGTGTGTGTGTGTGATTAGAGAATACAGAAAAGGCCAGTCCTACCCCCCCCCAAAAAAAGAAAAAAAGTAAAAGTCAGTGAAAGTGTGTCAGAACTCAGATTTGTGTGTCAAGGAATATATGTTTAGAATACCTTAAACCATTTCAAAAGAATCTTATACATAATATTAACTAGAAGTTATTTAATAATCTCATACACACTTATTCCTAGAATACCATCTGGTGCAAACTACGTATTACATAAGTCCCCTCCTCTGATTTCTCCCGTCTTTGAATATAGTAGAGGAATAAACGATCAGAACCTGAGATTCAGCTTCTCCATTGTGACTGTGTTTGTGTAATGACCTCTGTTATTTAGCCTCTGTGGACTCCAGTTCTCAAAAGGGCTGGACAATAAATGGAAGCCTTGTGCAAGTGGAGCTGTGTGGCTCAGAGTGGTGAAGCACCAGCCTTGAGTACAGAAGCTCTGGGACAAGGTGCAGGCCCCAGATTCAAGCTGCATGACTGACGAAAATAATTGTGCTTTGAATAAATAACTTACCCAAGTGGAGAATAACAAGTGTTATTGTACAGCTAGAAGCACAAGACAGTTGCTGCAGAAGTTGCTAGTGATATGTTCGGATGGTCTTCCTTAGTGGAGAAGGAAGACGTCACCCAGAACTGGTACCTACACAAGCAACCCCCCTCAGCTCTTTCCATAAAGGTCTTAGTTCACCCATGATGCATGTTCAAATATATTGTTAACGCTTTTATTCTTCCTCTTCTTTCCAAGAAAGCATATTATTCCTTCCAATTATACAAGAAGCAATAGCAATAATGATTTTCAGAATTTTCTAGAAATAGGTGAGGAGGCACTCTACAAGGGGATCATGTTTTACCATATATTCCTATTGTGCATTCAGGAAGAACTCTACTCACACCAACAAGCCATCTTTCCCCAGGATTTTATCAAAGGATGCTCATAGGAAGTCTTGTGTCAACCCTGGATACAGTTACAGGCAGCCCCAAACACCACACCATATACACAAAACTGCAATTGTCCCTAATAGGGACAAAATCTTTACTTCTAGACAATAGGGGAAGAAAACCATGGACTCCACTGTAGATAAGTTGACTTGATTTTCCTTTCTCCTTTGTGACCCCACAGTGGAAGCTTTTATTATAACAAACGGGCAGAGAAAAATGATAGAGTATTGTAGCAAGGACTTTGGGGCTTAGAGCAGGGAACATGCTAGGCCCTCTTTAGAATCTTAAAAGACGTTATAGAATATCTGCTGCAATCTCTTCATTTTCCCCATGGGTGGGGGAGGATGGGTCAGAGAGGCCACTGAGGCTCCAGGGGCCACACAGATCATGAATGAAGAAGCAGGGGCAGGGGTCACTTGAGTCCTGCTGCAATGGGCCAAGTGGGAATGGAGGGGAAGGTAAAGGGGTGGGAAAAATGGAGAGGAAACTGTATTTAGATCTACTCTTAGTGACCTTAGGAGATTGGAAAAATACTATCTTACGTGGACTATGAGAAAACAAGTTTTGGCTTAGAGCTTCCAGGGAAAAGAAGATTGCACAAATGCTTCCAATATTTGATTTGTGACCTCCTGTTCTCCCGCTTTTGTGTGAAGTTGCTGTGTCTAAGGTCTCATTAGATTGTTTTCATGTTAACGTTTCCACCATGGTGGCTCATCTTTAAGACAATTCCTTTTCCCAATGGAAAGTGATATTGTAAACATGTGTGGACTAATTCGATGTATTCTTAGTATGAACACAATGCTCCAAGAGTTAAGCAATCGTATGCCTTTAATAGCATTAGAACAAATAACACCTGTATAATCTTTCAACCTCCTCAACATTTGAAGAGATAATACTTAGGAAGACATAGATAAGAGAGAGGAATTTTTTAACTTGAAATTTCTAATTTATGCCTGTGAGTGGAATGGTTTCTAAATATTTTGAAGTTCACAAAACCACCTACATATTTTGTATCATTTAGTCTCATCATAGAAAAGAACTCTACAGGCATAACTTAGATCTGTAAGGCTGATGAAATTCATGGCTTACATTGAGCTTTAGTAATACAGTAGCATTTATTGGTAGTGTGATCGAAGGTCTTATTTGGGGGTGGTGATGTTCCGTAAATGTTAGCAATAGAGAGAACAATCTTGCATTCATTATGAGATTTCCACTTCTGACATAGGGTTTGCATACCGTTTGGCTTTTCTGGGGGAAAAAAGCAGAACCGCATTAGGCAATAGGCTTGTTCCAGTGCTTTATCCTAGTCGTTAGGTCCCTCCTCCCTCTTCTCTAATTGCTTTAGGGTGGATTCCGCATGGGTATACACACATCCCTAAAGGCTCTGGTTCTGCAATCAGAATGAGAGCTGGAAGGTATTGGAGCGGGATGCGGGGGGCCTTTAATAGCCTCAGGGAATCCCCCAACCAATTTTGATTCACCTCCCTTGCTGCCCTTGGTTGAAGGAGAATAGAGGGAGGAGGCAGAAAAGAAAGCTAAGAATCCTTCAGAGTCGCCTGCAGAAAGCAACGCACTGGTAGATGGGGATTGAACTTGGGGACATTTCACTAGTTGAGACTCTCTGCAGGATATCCTTTTCTTCCCCTTTCCCTCAGCTTGAACTTGGAGTGTGGGTGCTGCCCCTTAGCATTTTCTGCTCAAGCCTGGCACTCTACCACTTGAGCAACAGCCCCACTTCGGGCGTTTTGCTGATTAGAGTTAAGAGTCGCGCTAATTTTCCTGCCTCGTGTGACTTCAACCCTCTATCCTCATCCTCAGATCTCAGCCTCCTAAATAGCTGGGATTTCAGGCAAGGGCCACTGCTGCCTGGCTCCTTGGTTTTATTTCTTAAGCATTGTAGTTAGATAGAGCAACTCCACACCGCATTCTAGACCCGTGGGCAAAGGCAGAGAGCCGGACTCCAGTTGTCAGTCCTGTGAGATCACTCCCTGCCTTAGAGCCACCGGGTCGGATCAGCAACAGCAGGTTAGGATCCGGAGTCAGGTTAAACTTGCTTTTCTTTAAGTGAATAACGTTCTGTGCATAACAATGACTTCACTCAGGTCAGCAAGACAGAGGTTGGCTGCAACTTCACCAGGCGCTTGGCTGACAGGGGGGAAAGCTCGACCTTCCTCCAAACGGGGTGGGGGGGGTGAGGTAGGAGGGGGGAGACGCCTTGGGAGTGGCTCAGCCTGGTGGAGAGGGTGGTCGTTGGGGGTCACTCCAGGGCGCCCCGTGTTCTGCAGTGAAGGCAACAGATCAGGCAGTCAGCATCCCAGCAAGAGGGGGTGTTCCAAGTCCTACAAGGTCTCCCCCTTTCCTGCGGGGGGGAGGCCCACGGGGTGTTGAAGACGTTAGAAGAGGTGGTGGTGGCTTGGGTGGGGGGGGTCTGCCCTCGGTGACCCTGGGGGGAGGGGTGATAAAGCTCACACCTCTGGTTTGGTGTCCTCAAGAATTGGCCAACCGCCGAGCCGCGGGGTACCCCGACCGAGTCGGGCACAGGTGGAACCCCGGGCGGGCCCGCAGGGCCGCGTGCGTCTGGGCGCCTCCGGGGTGACAGCCCCCCCCCCCCGGAGGCGCGGGGGGCTTCTACGTGCCTTCCCCACCCCGCGGGGACACAGGATTGCCCCGGTCGGCCGCGCGCGGGGGCTCCCGGCTGCGGGCTCGGATCTCAGGGGCGCGGGGCTCCCGGGGGCGAGGCGGGCGTAGCCACAGCCATTTCTGGGCCCATCTCTTCCAAGAATCTTCTAGATCAGCCAGGACCAGAGCCACCAGGGAGAGGACTCACCGGGAACCTGTCCCACGTGTGGTCAATCCCCCATTCCCCCCCCCAGGTCTTCCCCAACACTTGGGAGTGAGCCCCTCTCTGGGGCGGGGGCTCCCACAATGCTGGGGGGCCGGGAGAGTGGGGGGGCAGGAGGAGCCCCGGGGCCGGCGGCGGGCGGGTGGGGGTTTGACCTCTTGTTGCAAAGCCCGCGAACTCACGCGTGGTTCCTCTATTCCCCGACTTGTGACGGTGCCGCCCCATCGCGCCACCCTCCTCCCCCTCGCCCCCCCCCCGTCGAGGCAAAGCCTTGTCGCTAAGCCGTGGGCGTCACCGGATTTTCCACCCGGGGACCTTCCGCCCCACGCGCGCCCCAGCTCCTGGGCGCTGCTCCGTGTCCGGTCCCCGCCCCCGCCGGGGTGTCCGCGGACCCCGAGCCCGGGCGGCGGGCCGGTCCTGCACGAGGCCGCACGGGCACCCGAGCCGAGCGCCAGGCTTCCGTCGGGGTGAGACGGGGTGCGGGGCCGGCGGGCTCCACGTCGGGGCACTTCGGACGTCCCGGGCGGGCCGAGCGCCAGGGTGCGCCCCGGGGCGGCCTCGGGGACCGGCTGCGCAGCGCGGGAGCCACCGTGCGGGCGGCGCGGGGCACCGGTGCGGGGTCCCCCCCTCCCCTCGTGGCGGCCGCCCGGTGGGTGCGCGCGCCGGCGGGAGCGGTGAACTTTCTGCCCGTCGTGGGCCGGGTTGGGGGGTGGGGGGTCACGGGGAGAGGAGGCAGGGAG
>NW_025960790.1:0-12500 GCF_023159225.1 Perognathus longimembris pacificus | reverse complement strand
TCGACCAGTTGGGTGGCATCCGAGACAATGTTTTCCTTTCATTGCCGAGCTAGCAGCTAAGCTCATCCTGACCTCTGGCTGTGCTGTTATCACAAGGAATGCGGTAAGATTTGGCTTAATTGACAGCCAGCACTTACCAAGATGTTTTACTGTGTCCATAGGCGCCTGGTTTATGTTTACCATTCAGCCTTGTTTTATTGCCTCCTGTTATTTACCGACCTAAAAGCTTTCTTATTTTCTTAAACTTTGGTAACCCTATGCCTTTCCCTGGTTCCCAAACCGCATAAAAAGCTGGATGTTAAGAATAAACGGGGCTGCAGTCTTGAGTTTCAATCTCGAGATGCAGACCTCCCGTACCCCATCTTTGCCTCTTGTCTTTTTTCTCTTGTCTTGTATTTTTCCTTTTCTTTAATCCTGCCCCCCCCCCCCCCCCATTCAGGATTCCTTTTCACTGCCGGATGGCTCGGCAGGGGGTTGGGGGTTGGGGGGGGGGGGCGGTGGGCATACGTAGGCGGCGGGGCGGCGGCGGCCGCGGCCTCTGGGTCAGAGGAGGGGCGGGCGCGATGCGGCAGCGGGCACCTTGACTAACTCCTTCTTCACTCACACATTCACTGCCCCGCAACGACCGCCCCCCCCCCCCAATCCCCGCCACAGATTTTCTTTGTGGGAGAGGTGGGAGCACACATACATTTCAAGGAGATGTGCATGTGTGCGCCTGTGTGTGTGGTTACATACAGACAGCTCTGTTCTTTCCTGAACTGAGATGCTCCACTCCCTGACAAGCTGGTATTTTCCTGCGAAACTTAAAAAGAAGGGGGGGGGGGAGGGGCGGGACTGATGACGCTGCACCTCCTAATAACATCTCTTTTATCTCTCAACCAACCCAGCAGGGAAGGATGGATGGATCCAACGCCCGACCAGGTAGAGATGCCTAAAGCCCTCAGCCCTCAACACTCAAGCAAAGCCAGCCGTGAATCCCATCCAGTGAGTGCACCAGTGATGTGCCTACAGCAGGAGAGATCGAAGGCGAGACTCCTCCTGCTGTCCCGGTCCCCGCGATCCGCGGTCCCCGGTCCCCGGTCCCCGGTCCCCGGTCCCCTGCCCCTCCCCAACTTCACAGCCCTCCCCACCCCTCATAACAAAATAAAAGTTCTGCTTGAATCTCACTGCGTTTTGCTTGTTTGTATGACACTTCAAGGTTGAAAGGGGATTGGATTTCTGATGCTAGGTTTCCTAAATTGGGCAGGGGGGGGAAGGGAGGGGAGGGGAGGGGGCTAGGGCAGGGGGATGATTTTGGGGGGGAGGCTGCGCGGGTGGGGGCGCGGGCGCGCCGGCTTGCGTATGTGCGTGCGTGCGTGCGTCTGTCTGTCTGTCTGTCTGTCTGTCTGTCTGTCTGTCTGTGGTCGGTGGGTCACTCGGTTACATTTAGGAACAATGTTCATTTGGTTTTTCACTACATAAAGTATCTTCTCTCTTTGGTACACCCTGTTTTTTCACTCATCTCTTCTGTGTCCTCCAATAATCCCATCTTCACTGCCTGAGCAAGTTCACCGGCTATGATTTTCATTCATAATCCTCTTCCTTCTTTTGCTACGTGAGGCAATGAACTTCCTTTCTGCCCAGTAATTGCTGATGTCTATTCAGTGCCCCTTGGCTTCACCTTGATTTATTTCCGATTCTTTCCTTTTTTTTTTTTTTTTTTTTTTCTCTCTTTCTTTTTTCCTTTTGCCAGTCCTAAGACCCCAAACAGCTTGCGTGTGAGTCGGGGGGGGGGGGGGGCGAGCTAGGCAAAGTACATGGGATGTGTTTGTGTGGAAAGCCATCTGTGGTCGGTCGGTCGGTCGGTCGGTCGGTCGGTCCGTCCGTCCGTCCGTGCATCCGTGCGTCCGTTCGTCCGTCTGTCCACGCACAAGGGAAGGAACTCGGGGACGGACCGGACGCCATGCAACACGTAGGGCCAGCGGGGCACGGCGCTGAATGACTGACACCCGCCAAGCACACAGCCCACCGAGCACAAGAATTGATTATTTTCATTTTCTTGGATGATCACGTCATTCGCTGAAACGGCTGGCAGTGCAGCCGCCCGCCCTGGAAGAGAAGGCCATGTGGCCGTTTTTTCCACCGAGGCCTCGCTCGCTAGTAAAGCATCAACCCACGGGCTGAGTAGGAAGCCTGTGGTTCATTCATTCATTTCATGGGAGGAAACTGGTGTTCACAAGCACTGTGGTTACAGAAAGCGGACACTAGATGGCGCGCGCTCACCGTCGTACCATTGCACGGGTGGGGGGGGGGGGGAAGGGAGGGGAAGCAAGCCGGCGGGCGGGGACGGAGCGAGCTAGGGAGCGAGAGAGCAAGGGAGCAAGTGAAGCGACAGCTCTCTCTGCGATTTCGCTAGCCCCGGAACGTGGCCCAACCGAGTTCTGCTTTGCCTGCCTTCCTGCCCGCCCGCCTGGAGCCATCGGTGCTGCTGTACAGTACTGTGATGATCCCTGAGCTTGTGACAACCCTTGCATCACACGCTGCTAATTCAAGTCTGTCTGAGCAAATTGTTTTCAGTCCCACACCTTTTTTTCAGTCCTGGGTCTTGGACTAAAGGATGGAACACTGGCTGCTGCTGCTGCTGCTGCTGCTGCTGCTGCTGCTCTTGTTAATTTTTTCTTTTCCTTTTTCTTTAGCTCAAGGCTACCTCTTGAGCCAGAACTCCACTCCACTTCCCCCTTTTTTCTGTTTATGTTGTGCTAAGGATTCTAACCGACAGCTTCTCCTTCCTTCCTTCCTTCCTTCCTTCCTTCCTTCCTTCCTTCCTTCCTTCCTTCCTTCCTTCCTTCCTTCCTCTCTCTCTCTCTCTCTCTCTCTCTCTCTCTCTCTCTCTCTCTCTCGCAGCTGGCATCCATTTTGCTCACGAGCATTAATGTTCAAAACAGAGAAGCAAGGCCTTAAATTGACTCTACATTTTCTTTAGCTCATGTGGGCATGAATACAGTGTGTGTGTGTGTGTGTGTGTGTGTGTGTGTGTGTGTGTGTGTGTGTGTGTGTGTGTGTGTGTGTGTGTTACTAAGGAATCCAACCCAGGGCCTCAGGCGTGATAACCAAGCCCCAGGCTATCTGGCTTCACTTCTCACTCAAACAAGACAGTTCTATTAAAGAATGCAGGGGGTGGGGGGCTGGGAATGTGGCTTAATGGTAAAGTGCTTGCTTATCTAACCTACCTGAGGCCCTGGTCCTAGGCCTCAGTAACACATAAACAGAATTGGCACTGTGGCTCAAGTGGTAGATGGTTATCCTTGAGCCAAAGCAGCTCAGGGACAGTGCCCAGGCCCTGAGTTCAAGCCCCAGGAATGGCAAAAATAAATCAATAAAGTAGGTAGGTAGATAAATAAATAAATATAATTAATGTGGAGTAGCTCCTGTTTCTCACTCACAGTCTCTGTCTGTCTGTCTCTATCTCTGTCTCTGTCTGTCTGTCTCTCTCTCTCTCTCTCTCTCTCTCTCTCTCTCTCTCTCTCTCTCTCTCTGCCTACTTACCTCCTTTCCTCCCTCCCTTTTCATCCTCTCTTCGAAGGGTGGAATGAAGAGTTAAAATAAACCCCATTTTCAGGCAGCCCCCGTTTTGTTGTCTGCTTAAACTATGAGCAAACCCAGGGCACGCTTATTAGGGCCTACCCGGTCAAGAACTCCAACCGCCTGGGAATGCTTAACTCTAACCGCCACAAGAATGCATCGCGAGCCCTGAGCCCTAATCGTGCTTGCTTGAACACCTGACTGCTGTAACTTTGTTTTTTGCCTTTATAAGCCCTGTGCAATCGCAGCTCCTGGCTTCCTCCTAACCTCCGCTATGTCGGAGGGGGGGGGGGTGTCGGGTAAGATGAGGCCCGAGCCGCCACGCCACCCACTTGAATAAAGTCTTGCCTTGCTTTTGCATTCATTTCGGAACTTCTGAGTCTCGGTGGCCTTCTTGGTGGTCTCGCGACTCGGCATAACATTTGGGGTTTCGTCTGGGATAGCCCCAGAGTCCCTTCTTCCTAAGTTTTTATCTCCACCAGGTTCCCAGATCTCAGAAGAGAGAGAGAGAGAGAGAGAGAGAGAGAGAGAGAGAGAGAGAGAGAGAGAGAGAGAGAGAGAGAGAGAGAGAGAGAGAGAGAGAAGAAAAGAAAAGAAAAGAAAAAGAAAAAAGACACAGAGATTCATGGGGTTATACAAGTCAGGGCTCAAACTACAGAGAAAGAAAAGGTGAGAGATAGAGAGCTCTGGGATACGGGGGTGGGGGATTGGGGGGCTTGGAGTCTTAGGAAGGAAAAGAAAAGAGGAGAAATAAAAGCACAAGCTAAAGGAGGTAATTTTTTAGTTGATGCCTACACTCAAACCCAGGCCACTGCGACCACTTCATGGTGGGATTGCAAAGGGGGGCTTTGGCTCCTTGGAGAAGTAATCTCGACCTGTTTTATGAAAGCTGCTCTGGACACCGCACGCACAGTGGAACGCCAAAACAAGATATACATCCTCTTAGGGGAGAAACAGACAGGGAGGCGCACAGTGCTTAAGGGCTACCTGCAGAAGGAAAGCCAAACCCTGAAAAGACAAGGAGAAAAAAGAAACAAAGTAACTATGTAGCTTGAGCTTCTAACAGGATTTAAAAGATAACCCTGTGGGTGTTTTCCATTCATGGTTGTACCTATGGGTTGTACCTATGGGTTGTACCTATGGGTGGCACTTAGGTGGGACGCTACTTTTTGTATCTGGGCACTAGAAATAGCCGAGGGACCGGGGCAGAACATGCTTGCCGTGCAACAACAGGTTGGGTGGGAACCGGTGACTGTCACCGGGCGGGCCTGGTTTGTGGGTCACCCAAGAGGAAGGCAGGCTGTCTGCCTAAAACGAGGGTGATTATGCTAACAGGTAGCAGGACTGAAAGGCAAACAAAATAGGTGGATGTGTCTGTGCCTTCACTGGAGTCACTCACCCATTCATTCATTCACTAGGAAGGTGTCTTGTCTCTGAATTCCTGGTGGTTCTTTCTGGGAATGGAACACAGCACCCCCTCCCCACCACACACATCTCATAGGTGGGGGCCTAGGCCTGCTCACCCCCATGCCTAGGACTCTTCGTTAATATTTTCTTAAAACCGTTTTATTTAGTTAGTGGCCATTGAATTCAGGGCCTCAACTGCGGCCTGCCAGGCGTTTTTTCTTCCTTCCTTCCTTCCTTCCTTCCTTCCTTCCTTCCTTCCTTCCTTCCTTCCTTCCTTCCTTCCTTCCTTCCCTCCCTCCCTCCCTCCCTCCCTCCCTCCCTCCCTCCCCTCCTCCTCCTCCTCCTCCTCCTCCTCCTCCTCCTCCTCCTCCTCCTCCTCCTCCTCCTCCTCCTCCTCCTCCTCCTCCTCCTCCTCCTCCTCCTCCTTCTTCTTCTTCTTCTCCTCCTTCGTCCCCACCCCCCCCCCCCCCAGCCCCTTTCCCTTTTCCCTTTTCCCTTTTCCCTTTTATCAGCAGGGCTGTTAAGCCGTTGCCATGGGAACATTTACAAGACAAAGGAAAGTGGCCTAGAGTTCCAGGAGGAGCGGATTGCTCGGCTAGCCTTCGGCCCACCCCCACCCCGAGTTTACACAGAGCAGAGCTCTCTGGCCGGGTGGGGGGCGGGGCGGCACAGCCCTCAGCACTTCTAACTTTGTAACACACACACACACACACACACACACACACACACACACACACAGACACGTGCAAGCCACAGGGAAATGGCTCACCCTTCCCTCTGTGTTTATGAAATTGGCCTCTTTGGTCCTAAAGTCAGCCTTTTCTGGTATTTTCCTTTCTGCCGGGCTCACCTCCCTCACCTCTCTCCCCCCGCCCACCCCCTGCGGCAGCAAACGACTGACTTCCTCCTAGCTGAAACTTGTCAGACTGCTGCTACCCCACCCCGCCCCCTGCCGGTGGAGTGTCGCTCCGGGCACAGAATGGGGGTGGCTGGCATGCCCGGACTCTGCCCTAGGCCCCCTCCATCACTGTGAGTGTGTGATGTCCTGTGGCTGATTTCTCTGGAGTGAGGAGAGAGAAGGGGAAGGGGGGAAGGAGGTCAAGGGCCTTGTCTTGTCTTCTTGCCCAGGTCAGGCCAGGGCCTGCCTGTGCCTTGCCTCTGCCCCTGCCCCTGCCCCTGCCCCTGCCTCTCCCTCTACCCTTCCCTCCAAAGGAATGACAGGAGAAACATCTGTGTTTGTTAGAAACGTGGCGCAGGAATCAAAGAATCTCCAGTCACTCTTGGTATGGGGCCCTAAGATGCCTCTGGGGCCTAGGTGGTCTCCCTGAGCTTTTTTTCCCCTGGAGACTAGGGTTCTTCTACCAGCTGAGCTACAGCTCCACTCCTGGCTTTTGGGCATTTTTTTTTTTTTTTTAAAAGAAGGACATCATATTTTATTCCATCTACTCCTGTATGTATGTATGTATGTATGTATGTATGTATGTATGTATGTATGTATGCATTTTCACAACAAACATTTGTGGGTTACTCATGTCACTTTAGCTTTAGAAGGTCTACTGGGTGAAGATGAACCAAACTTTCTATCCCCGATTTTCCTATTTTGCCTCCTTCGTAGGTTAATCGCAGTTCGGTGCATTAGTAAAGTTTAATGTCCTCTGTGTGCAGATTTATAAATGAACGTGTGTTAATGAGAAGGTACTTTGCGTCGCTTTCTTGCTTTAATGCTGCCACGGCAGAAGTGGCTTACGGTCCTTCGCTGCCCCTCAGATAACTCTAGTTTAGAAATACACAGATAACTTGGCACGGGCTCGGGTATACTTTTAAGGGAGTATATACTTTTAAGGGAAACCTATTCCTTAGGAATAATTTCTCCTCCGTGTCGTGTTTAGAAAGAAAAAACAAGACTGATTCTACGTGAATTCCTACTTGTTTACTGTGTATGATTTTGGTACGCTACATATTGTCTATATGCCTACCTGGTCTAGGGAAGGGAAAGAAAAATGAGGGTGTGAGATATCACGAGAAATGAAATGTAGTCACTGCCTTACTATGTTACTGCACCCCCCTTTGCATGACAGCTTGTAGATAAAATTTAATTTTAAAAAAAAAAAAAAGGCTGATAATAGTGACAGAATCTTACAGGGGGCGGGAATGTGCCTCAGCAGTAGTAGAGGGCCTTCTTAGCATGCATGAAGCCCCCGGGTTCCATTCCTCAGTACCACACACACAGAGAAAAAATAATAATAAAAAGGCCAGAAGTGTCACTGTGGCTCAAATGCTATAGAATGCTAGCACAGGGAAGCTCGGGGACAGTGCCCAGGACCTGAGTCCAAGTCCCAGAAGGCACAAAAGAGTGGGTTGCAGTTACAAGGAGAGTAGATTCCCCAGAACCACCCAGTACATTTCTTTTGGGACAGTGTCACTCCTTCCCTGGCTCTCTCACAGGCCTTTCCCCTCCTGTCTTCACCCACAAGTTGTGTAATGCATTTCCAATACACTGCGTAGAGAGTACCTCCTTAGCATTTGTTCACCTTAGTCCCTCCACTTCTGTGCCCCTCCCAGACACGGATAAAGAAACAAAACAAAACTAAACTAAACTAAACAGGACAGACAAACATGACCACAGCAACAAAGGAGAAAGGGAAAAGACCTCTCGTGATCATGGGGGTCAGAGGCATCTAGGCACTGAGCTGCGGTGAGGTCCTGCGTGCGTGCGTGCCTGTGCCATCCCCCGCAGCAGGCCTCCTCCCATCGGGTAGGATTCTTCGGGTGGTGAAGAGACACCTCCACGGAGGAACTGACTGTGGGCCCCGAGGAGGGAAGACTGACGGTCAGCTCGTTCACGTGTCCAGCTGGGAAAGTGGTTTTGATATTTTTGCTTGTTCGTTTGGTTGGTTTCGGGTCCCCCTCCTCCCCCATGCTGTGAAGTGAGTGAGTGAGTGAAAAATCAATCGGCGCCTTTCTCCCCACTCGCACCCCGGGGCCCTTCCGATGCCTGTTTTCTCTTGATTGTTCTTGGGTCGGCCGTTGTTCCTTTTCCTGGGGCGCCACCTAACGGACAATGTGCGGAACGGCGGGCTGATGGCCAAGAATGGTGACGGGAGACTCTCGCGAGAGTAGTGACGTGGCAGCACCGGCTCTCTTCTGCTGTTTTGTTTAAAGGGAAACAACATCAGCGAACGGGGAAACTTTCTTGGAGTCGGGGGTCCAGTGTCCCGTGCCTGTAATCTGATCCTATCTACTCGGAGAGGGAGAGAGAGGGATGAAGGCAGGGAGGCACGGGCGTGGGGCGGAGGGACGGAGGGACAGACGGTTTCCTATCACACTTTCAAGGAAAGGGGTCTGTCTGGGTGAGGTGTCCGATGGCTAAATGGCGCCTTTATATTTACAAGGAGGGTTCCCCCCCCCCCCCCCTTAAACTGGTTCCGTAGTTCTATGATCTCAAGGTATTGCAAAGAGGGCTTAACATCTCATAAGTGCAGTAATCAGTACATTTCCTTAGTGTTCTCCCTCCCTCCCTCCCTCCCTCCCTCCCTCCCGTATTCCCCTCCTTTCTTTTCTCCTACCCCCTTCTACCCCTTCTTTTGCTTGCTCCCCCGGCTCCCGCCTCCCATCCCTGCTCACAAACTGCACAGGTAACTTTCCATATGGTGCTTGCCATGTACCACGGATGCATTTGTTCACCCTACTTGGCTCAATTTCTGCGCCCCCTACCCTTGTCCCAGTTAAAAAGGAAAAGACAGACTCAAAGCTCGACGAAACGCCGCCCCGCCGCTGCCAGAAATGCCAACAGAAAACCCAGGTCCGACGTCCCTGTCATTCCTTTGGATAACACGTCCTATGTGCAGTATCGTGAATGTTCACAGGAGTTACACCTTCTGACAGACTGTGATTGTCTAGAGTCTTGTATAGGTTAGAGTTTTGATCTAGCATGCTCGTATGAGAGAAAATGTACACGCGCCCTCGTCTGTTTGTCTGCTGTCTGTATTTCTGAGTTTGGGCTTCCCTTGCTTGGTCTAGGTTCTGTCTGTCTGTCTGTCCTGTCTGTCTGTCTGTCTGTCTCTGTCTCTCTCTCTCTCTCTGTCTCTCTCTCACACACACACACACACACACACACACACACACACACACACACACACACACACCCATCCATCCATCCGTCCGTCCATTTCCCTGCAAATGGCCTAATTTTTGTTCTTTTGCTAACTGAACGAGTGAACTTCTAACTGAACGAGTGAACTTCCCTTGTGGATAGGCGCACAGACTCACAGGCGCACAGGCGCTCTACCTGTTTTTGATGGACTGGGGTGTTTGGCATGCCCCAGGCTCTGACACTATACCCCTCTTGCGATGCGGACCCCCCCCCCCCCCCCCGCCCCTGCAACCCTGCGTTTCTGCATACGGCCCTTGTGGACCCCAAATAAAGGCCACCGGGACTGTGCTATCTAGCAATCCATCCTTCACCCCAGCGACATAGGAACCCCTCCCTCCCCCCTCCACTCTGCTTGGGCGGGTTTGTGTGGTGTGTGCGTTTCTCCTGGATTTCCACTCACTCCCCGCTGCCCCCCTCCAAAGGCACGGCACGTGAGTGGCAATGCAGTTGACAAGTGTCATACTGCCCACCGACCCCGCCGCTTACTCGTGTGTGCACAACTGCTGCGGAAACTCCAGCCGCCGCCGCCGCCGCGCACCCGCGCGTCCCCGGAGGCTTTGTGGACCGACCCTCCACCGTACCACCAGTGCTGCCGGGAATCGAACCTGTCAGGGTCTTCTTACTTGGCTGGCAGGGCGGGCTGGCAGCGCTTTCATTTGAGCCGTGCCTCCATCCTGAAACATATGCCTGTATGATTTCGATTCATTGCCCCTTGCCCCCGAATCCTGCTACAGAGGAGCCGATTAGAAAAGCCTAGCTGTCCGGACCGAAGTCGGAGCACATGGAGGAGAGGTTGGGCAGGGCATAGTGTAGTTCCACCCCTCCCCGTTCCCCAGCAGCTGCTCTGGTTTGGTTTGGTTTAACTTTGATTTTTGTTCCTTTCCTTTTCCTTTTCCTTTTCCTTTTCCTTTTCCCTTTTCCTTTTCCTTTTCCTTTCCTTTTCCTTTCCTTTCCTTTCCTTTCCTCCTTTCCTTTCCTTTCCTTTTCCTTTCCTTTCCTTTCCTTTCCTTTCCGTCTGTCTGTCTGTCTTTCTCTCCTCTCTCTCTCTCTCTCTCTCCTCTCTCTCTCTCTCTCCCTCCCCTCCCCTTCCCTTTTGCCAGTAGTGGGACTTGGGACTCAGGGCCTGAACAATGTCCCTCCCTGGCTCATTTTTTTGCTCAAGGCTGGCACTCTACCTCTTGAACCACACAGTGCCGCTTCTGGGCTTCTGGCTTTTTATGTAGTGCTGAGGAATCGAACCCAGGGTTTCGTGCATGCTAGGCAAGCACTGTACCACTAAGCCACGTTCCCAGCCCTTTCCTTTGATTTAGTGATGGGCGAGTACACACGTTCTCCCCATCTTGTTTTCAACTTTCTCCGTGGGTTTTCAGACTTGTGCTGTGAGTGCGTGACCCGCGCACCTACTCTGTGTTTGTCAGAAGAAGCCTCTCTGTGTTCTCCCTCACTCCTTCCCTCCCTGCCTGACCCCCTCTTTCTTTTTTCTTTCTCTCTTTCCTTCTTTCTGCCGTTCTGTCTTTCTGTCTGTCTTCCTGTCGTCCCGCTCTCCCGCGCTCACCTCCCCGCTCTGCTCTACCCTCCCCTTTCCCTGTCTGTGCGGGTTTATGGTTTTCCTGAAAGGACCCTGCGAAGTTTGGGGACGATGTTCGTTGGCTCCTTCATCAACTCATCGACGAAGGCCTCCGTTCTCTCTGGGAGACGTGCTCGCTCTCGGTCTGTTCCGCTATTCTGCTCCCTCCCTTCCTCCCTCCCTCCCTCCCTCCCTCCCTCCCTCCCTCCCTCCCTCCCTCCCTCCCTCTCTCCCTCCCCCTTTCCTCCCTTTCGATATTGGATATTGACTGAGTTGGCAGCAGAGAGTATATATAAATATTTGTAAATACAAAACACAACGTATATAAAATATGTTAAAATATAGACATACTCATATATTTTACTACATTTTATATTTTTATACATGATATTTTTGTATACTGTGCCCATATTTAATGAAGGGACGGGTACGGGACTGTTTCCCCAGCTGCTTGTTGGGGGAGGGGGTTGAGAACATAGCAATCAGCACCCTCCGAGGCAGATGGACAAGCAGACAGGCAGACTGTCGGGAGCCGAGCTAGCTGCTAAGCTCTTCCTGACTTCTGGCTGTGCTGTTACCGCCAGGATATGCTAAAGGCAAGGACAATTGTTTACAGCCACTATTGGGAATTGCTTTGCTATGTCCCCACCTTGCTATGTCCGCTGGAGTAGATTCCTATGTTAATCAACCTTGTCCGGTGGTTACTGTGATGCTAAAGGAAAGGACAATTGTTCACAGCCACTATCCGGAATTGCTTTGCTATGTCCCCACCTTGCTATGTCCTCTGGTGTAGATTCCTATGTTAATCAACCTTGTCCTGTGTCTACTGTAATCAAATGTTGCAAACTTCAAAGCCTCTTTATGTTCTGGAATTTTAACAATCCTATGCTATTCCCTGGTTCCAAAACTGCATATAAGCTGGGAGTGAGAATAAACTGTGGCTGTAGTCTTGAGGTTCAACCTTGCGGCTGCAGACCTCCCGTACCCCATCTTTGTCTCTTTTCTTTTTTCTCTTGCCTTATTTTCCTTTTCCTTATCCCCGCCGCCCCTCAGTCAGGATTCCTGTTTCCCTGCCGGCTGGCTCGGCAGGGCAGACCCCATAGATAGGCAGACAGACAGACACATAGACAGACAGGAAGACAGACAGACAGACAGAGGCATCACACCAGTCCTGTTTACCCATCCGTCTGTCTGTCTGTCTGTCCCTCTACCTCTGTGTCTGTCTGCCTGTCTGTCTGCCTGTCTGTTTCTGTCGACGTGTGAGTCTGTCTCCTTGACCGTATGTCTGTCTGTCTCTGTCTGTCTGTCTCATTGTCTCCCTGTCTATCCATCTGCCTGTCTACCTATCCGTTTGCGTCCACTTGTCTGTCTTCCAGTGTATCTGTCTGTTGTCTGTGTACCTGTCTGCCCTGTCTGTGAGTCTGTCTGTCTGGTCTAGTTGTCTGTCTCTGTGTCTGTCTTCCAATGTGTCTATCTGTGCATCTGCCTCCGTGTCTGCTTGTCTTTCTCTGTGCCTGTCTATCTACCTGTGAGTCTCTCTCCTTGTCTGCCTGTCTTCCTGTCTATGCCTGTGTCTCTGTGTCTCTCTGTTTGTCTTCAAATGCATGTGTTTGCCTGTCTGTCTCCTCATCTGTTTGTCTCTGTGTCCATCTGTCTATGTGTGTCTGTCTATCTGTTGCTATGTGCTTGTGTGTCTCTGGGCCTCCTCTCTATGCCTACCTGTCTGTGTCTGTCTTCCAATGTATGAGGGTGTCTGTCTGCCTGTGTGTCTGTCTCCTTGTCTATCTGTCTGCATCTGTGTCTGTGTCTGTT
>NW_025960789.1:0-23410 GCF_023159225.1 Perognathus longimembris pacificus | reverse complement strand
TTTATCTCTCTCCCCTCACCACAAATCAGATTCTTCAGAGAGTTCCCAGTACTTTATAATTTCCCCTGTGTAATTACCTTAACAAGCTCCAGCTGTTTTTATTCTCAGAAGGTTTACTCCCTTATATACAGCTGCCTACCCCCTTCGTAAGTGCAGGTCCTGAATGAGCTTTTTTCTCTGTTCCCTCACCACAACCCAGATTCTTTTGGGGAGTTACCAGTACAGTAACCATACCAGGAAGTACTTAATTTATTAAGCTACTGCTTTTCTTAATCTCAGTGGAGATATTTACTGATAAACAGCTACCTACGCAGCATGTTCATGTCGTTCCTAAATGAGCTTTTATTTCTCTCCCCTCACCACAAATCAGATTCTTCTGAGGAGTTCCCAGTACATTATCCTTTCCCCTGTGTAATTACCTTAACAAGCTCCAGCTGTTTTTATTTTCAGAAGGTTTACTCCCTGATATACAGCTGCCTACCCCCTTCGTATGTGCAGGTCATAAATGAGCTTTTTTCTCTGTTCCCTCAACACAATCCAGATTCTTTTGGGGAGTTACCAGTACAGTATCCATACCAGGAAGTACTTAATTTATTAAGCTACTGCTTTTCTTAATCTCAGTGGAGATATTTACTGATAAACAGCTACCTACGCAGCATGTTCATGTCGTTCCTAAATGAGCTTTTATCTCTCTCCCCTCACCACAAATCAGATTCTTCTGAGGAGTTCCCAGTACATTATCCTTTCCCCTGTGTAATTACCTTAACAAGCTCCAGCTGTTTTTATTCTCAGAAGGTTTACTCCCTGATATACAGCTGCCTACCCCCTTCGTAAGTGCAGGTCCTAAATGAGCTTTTTTCTATGTTCCCTCACCACAATCTAGATTCTTTGGGGAGTTACCAGTACAGTAATCATAAAAGGAAGTACTTAATTTATTAAGCTACTGCTTTTCTTTTTTTTTTTTTTTTTTTTTTTTTTGGCCAGTCCTGGGCCTTGGACTCAGGGCCTGAGCACTGTCCCTGGCTTCTTCCTGCTCAAGGCTAGCACTCTGCCACTTGAGCCACAGCGCCGCTTCTGGCCATTTTCTGTATATGTGGTGCTGGGGAATCGAACCTAGGGCCTCGTGTATCCGAGGCAGGCACTCTTGCCGCTAGGCTATATCTCCAGACCCTACTGCTTTTCTTAATCTCAGTGGAGATATTTACTGATAAACAGCTATGTATGCAGCATGTTCATATTGTTCCTAAATGAGCTTTTATCTCTCTCCCCTCACCACAAATCAGATTCTTCTGAGGAGTTCCCTGTACATTATCCTTTCCCCTGTGTAATTACCTTAACAAGCTCCAGCTGTGTTTATTCTCAGAAGGTTTACTCCCTGATATACAGCTGCCTACCCCCTTCGTAAGTGCAGGTCCTAAATGAGCTTTTTCTCTGTTCCCTCACCACAATCCAGATTCTTTTGGGGTGTTACCAGTACAGTAACCATACCAGGAAGTACTTAATTTATTTAGCTACTGCTTTTCTTAATCTCAGTGGAGATATTTACTGATAAACAGCTACCTACGCAGCATGTTCATGTCGTTCTAAAATGAGCTTTTATTTCTCTCCCCTCACCACAAATCAGATTCTTCTGAGGAGTTCCCAGTACATTATCCTTTCCCCTGTGTAATTACCTTAACAAGCTCCAGCTGTTTTTATTCTCAGAAGGTTTACTCCCTGATATACAGCTGCCTACCCCCTTCGTAAGTGCAGGTCCTAAATGAGCTTTTTTCTGTATTCCCTCACCACAATCCATATTCTTTTGGGGAGTTACCAGTACAGTAACCATACCAGGAAGTACTTAATTTATTAAGCTACTGCTTTTCTTAATCTCAGTGGAGATATTTACTGATAAACAGCTACGTATGCAGAATGTTCATATCGTTCCTAAATGAGCTTTTTTCTCTCTCCCCTAACCACAAATCAGATTCTTCTGAGGAGTTCCCTGTACATTGTTCTTTCCCCTGTGTAATTACCTTAACAAGCTCCAGCTGTGTTTATTCTCAGAAGGTTTACTCCCTGATATACAGCTGCCTACCCCCTTTGTAAGTGCAGGTCCTAAATGAGCTTTTTCTCTGTTCCCTCACCACAATCCAGATTCTTTTGGGGTGTTACCAGTACAGTAACCATACCAGGAAGTACTTAATTTATTAAGCTACTGGTTTTCTTAACCTCAGTGGAGATATTTACTGATAAACAGCTACCTACGCAGCATGTTCATGTCGTTATAAAATGAGCTTTTATTTCTCTCCCTCACCACAAATCAGATTCTTCTGAGGAGTTCCCAGTACATTATCCTTTCCCCTGTGTAATTACCTTAACAAGTTCCAGCTGTGTTTATTCTCAGAAGGTTTACTCCCTGATATACAGCTGCCTACCCCCTTCGTAAGTGCAGGTCCTAAATGAGCTTTTTTCTCTGTTCCCTCACCACAATCCAGATTCTTTTGGGGAGTTACCAGTACAGTATCCATACCAGGAAGTCCTTAATTTATTAAGCTACTGCTTTTCTTAATCGCAGTGGAGATATTTACTGATAAACAGCTACGTATGCAGCATGTTCATATCGTTCCTAAATGAGCTTTTATCTCTCTCCCCTCAACACAAATCAGATTCTTCTGAGGAGTTCCCAGTACATTATCCTTTCCCCTGTGTAATTACCTTAACAAGTTCCAGCTGTGTTGATTCTCAGAAGGTTTACTCCCTGATATACAGCTGCCTACCCCCTTCGTAAGTGCAGGTCCTAAATGAGCTTTTCTCTGTTCCCTCACCACAATCCAGATTTTTTTGGGGTGTTACCAGTACAGTAACCATACCAGGAAGTATTTAATTTATTAAGCTACTGCTTTTCTTAATCACAGTGGAGATATTTACTGATAAACAGCTACCTACGCAGCATGTTCATGTCGTTCCTAAATGAGCTTTTATCTCTCTCTCCTCTCCACAAATCAGATTCTTCTGAGGAGTTTCCAGTACATTATCCTTTCCCTGTGTAATTACCTTAACATGCTCCAGCTGTTTTTATTCTCAGAAGGTTTACTCCCTGATATACAGCTGCATACCCCCTTCGTAAGTGCTGGTCCTAAATGAACTTTTTTCCCTGTTCCCTCACAACAATCCAGATTCTTTTGGGGAGTTACCAGTACAGTAACCATATCAGGAAGTACTTAATTTATAAAGCTACTGCTTTTCTTAATCTCAGTGGAGATATTTACTGATAAACAGCTACCTACGCAGCATGTTCATGTCGTTCCTAAATGAGCTTTTATCTCTCTCCCCTCACCACAAATCAGATTCTTCTGAGGAGTTCCCAGTACATTATCCTTTCCCTGTGTAATTACCTTAACAAGCTCCAGCTGTTTTTATTCTCAGAAGGTTTACTCCCTGATATACAGCTGCCTACCCCCTTCGTAAGTGCAGGTCCTAAATGAGCTTTTTTCTCGGTTCCCTCACCACAATCCAGATTCTTTTGGGGAGTTACCAATACAGTAACCATACCAGCAAGTACTTAATTTATTAAGCTACTGCTTTTCTTAATCTCAGTGGAGATATTTACTGATAAACAGCTACCTACGCAGCATGTTCATGTCGTTCCTAAATAAGCTTTTATCACTCTCCCCTCACCACAAATCAGATTCTTCTGAGGAGTTCCCAGTACATTATCCTTTCCCCTGTGTAATTACCTTAACAAGGTCCAGCTGATTTTATTCTCAGAAGGTTTACTCCCTGATATACAGCTGCCTACCCCCTTCGTAAGTGCAGGTCATAAATGAGATTTTTTCTCTGTTCGCTCACCACAATCCAGATTCTTTTGGGGAGTTACCTGTACAGTAACCATACCAGGAAATACTTAATTTATTAAGCTACTGCTTTTCTTAATCTCAGTGGAGATATTTACTGATAAACAGCTACCTACGCAGCATGTTCATGTCGTTCCTAAATGAGCTTTTATCTCTCTCCCCTCAACACAAATCAGATTCTTCTGAGGATTTCCCAGTACAATATCCTTTCCCCTGTGTAATTACCTTAACAAGCTCCAGCTGTTTTTATTCTCAGAAGGTTTACTCCCTGATAACAGCTGCCTACCCCCTTCGTAAGTGCAGGTCCTAAATGAGCTTTTTTCTCTGTTCCCTCACCACAATCCAGATTCTTTTGGGGAGTTACCAGTACAGTAACCATACCCGGAATACTTAATTTATTAAGCTACTGCTTTTCTTAATCTCAGTGGAGATATTTACTGATAAACAGCTACCTACGCAGCATGTTCATGTCGTTCCTAAATGAGCTTTTATCTCTCTCCCCTCACCACAAATCAGATTCTTCAGAGGAGTTCCCAGTACTTTATAATTTCCCCTGTGTAATTACCTTAACAAGCTCCAGCTGTTTTTATTCTCAGAAGGTTTACTCCCTTATATACAGCTGCCTACCCCCTTCGTAAGTGCAGGTCCTAAATGAGCTTTTTTCTCTGTTCCCTCACCACAATCCAGATTCTTTTGGGGAGTTACCAGTACAGTAACCATACCAGGAAGTACTTAATTTATTAAGCTACTGCTTTTCTTAATCTCAGTGGAGATATTTACTGATAAACAGCTACCTACGCAGCATGTTCATGTCGTTCCTAAATGAGCTTTTATTTCTCTCCCCTCACCACAAATCAGATTCTTCTGAGGAGTTCCCAGTACATTATCCTTTCCCCTGTGTAATTACCTTAACAAGCTCCAGCTGTTTTTATTTTCAGAAGGTTTACTCCCTGATATACAGCTGCCTACCCCCTTCGTAAGTGCAGGTCCTAAATGAGCTTTTTTCTATGTTCCCTCACCACAATCTAGATTCTTTGGGGAGTTACCAGTACAGTAATCATAAAAGGAAGTACTTAATTTATTAAGCTACTGCTTTTCTTTTTTTTTTTTTTTTTTTTTTTTTTTTTTTTTGGCCAGTCCTGGGCCTTGGACTCAGGGCCTGAGCACTGTCCCTGGCTTCTTCCTGCTCAAGGCTAGCACTCTGCCACTTGAGCCACAGCGCCGCTTCTGGCCATTTTCTGTATATGTGGTGCTGGGGAATCGAACCTAGGGCCTCGTGTATCCGAGGCAGGCACTCTTGCCGCTAGGCTATATCTCCAGACCCTACTGCTTTTCTTAATCTCAGTGGAGATATTTACTGATAAACAGCTACGTATGCAGCATGTTCATATCGTTCCTAAATGAGCTTTTATCTCTCTCCCCTCACCACAAATCAGATTCTTCTGAGGAGTTCCCTGTACATTATCCTTTCCCCTGTGTAATTACCTTAACAAGCTCCAGCTGTGTTTATTCTCAGAAGGTTTACTCCCTGATATACAGCTGCCTACCCCCTTCGTAAGTGCAGGTCCTAAATGAGCTTTTTCTCTGTTCCCTCACCACAATCCAGATTCTTTTGGGGTGTTACCAGTACAGTAACCATACCAGGAAGTACTTAATTTATTTAGCTACTGCTTTTCTTAATCTCAGTGGAGATATTTACTGATAAACAGCTACCTACGCAGCATGTTCATGTCGTTCTAAAATGAGCTTTTATTTCTCTCCCCTCACCACAAATCAGATTCTTCTGAGGAGTTCCCAGTACATTATCCTTTCCCCTGTGTAATTACCTTAACAAGCTCCAGCTGTTTTTATTCTCAGAAGGTTTACTCCCTGATATACAGCTGCCTACCCCCTTCGTAAGTGCAGGTCCTAAATGAGCTTTTTTCTGTATTCCCTCACCACAATCCATATTCTTTTGGGTAGTTACCAGTACAGTAACCATACCAGGAAGTACTTAATTTATTAAGCTACTGCTTTTCTTAATCTCAGTGGAGATATTTACTGATAAACAGCTACGTATGCAGAATGTTCATATCGTTCCTAAATGAGCTTTTTTCTCTCTCCCCTAACCACAAATCAGATTCTTCTGAGGAGTTCCCTGTACATTGTTCTTTCCCCTGTGTAATTACCTTAACAAGCTTCAGCTGTGTTTATTCTCAGAAGGTTTACTCCCTGATATACAGCTGCCTACCCCTTTGTAAGTGCAGGTCCTAAATGAGCTTTTTCTCTGTTCCCTCACCACAATCCAGATTCTTTTGGGGTGTTACCAGTACAGTAACCATACCAGGAAGTACTTAATTTATTAAGCTACTGCTTTTCTTAACCTCAGTGGAGATATTTACTGATAAACAGCTACCTACGCAGCATGTTCATGTCGTTATAAAATGAGCTTTTATTTCTCTCCCCTCACCACGAATCAGATTCTTCTGAGGAGTTCCCAGTACATTATCCTTTCCCCTGTGTAATTACCTTAACAAGTTCCAGCTGTGTTTATTCTCAGAAGGTTTACTCCCTGATATACAGCTGCCTACCCCCTTCGTAAGTGCAGGTCCTAAATGAGCTTTTTCTCTGTTCCCTCACCACAATCCATATTCTTTTGGGGTGTTACCAGTACAGTAACCATACCAGGAAGTACTTAATTTATTAAGCTACTGCTTTTCTTAATCACAGTGGAGATATTTACTGATAAACAGCTACCTAAGCAGCATGTTCACGTCGTTCCTAAATGAGCTTTTATCTCTCTTGCCTCACCACAAATAAGATTCTTCTGAGGAGTTCCCAGTACATTATCCTTTCCCCTGTGTAATTACCTTAACAAGTTCCAGCTGTTTTTATTCTCAGACGGTTTGCTCCCTGATATACAGCTGCCTACCTCCTTCGTAAGTGCATGTCCTAAATGAGCTTTTTTCTCTGTTCCCTCACCACAATCCAGATTCTTTTGGGGAGTTACCAGTACAGTATCCATACCAGGAAGTCCTTAATTTATTAAGCTACTGCTTTTCTTAATCGCAGTGGAGATATTTACTGATAAACAGCTACGTATGCAGCATGTTCATATCGTTCCTAAATGAGCTTTTATCTCTCTCCCCTCACCACAAATCAGATTCTTCTGAGGAGTTCCAAGTACATTATCCTTTCCCCTGTGTAATTACCTTAACAAGTTCCAGCTGTGTTGATTCTCAGAAGGTTTACTCCCTGATATACAGCTGCCTACCCCCTTCGTAAGTGCAGGTCCTAAATGAGCTTTTTCTCTGTTCCCTCACCACAATCCAGATTTTTTTGGGGTGTTACCAGTACAGTAACCATACCAGGAAGTATTTAATTTATTAAGCTACTGCTTTTCTTAATCACAGTGGAGATATTTACTGATAAACAGCTACCTACGCAGCATGTTCACGTCGTTCCTAAATGAGCTTTTATCTCTCTCGCCTCACCACAAATAAGATTCTTCTGAGGAGTTCCCAGTACATTATCCTTTCCCCTGTGTAATTACCTTAACAAGTTCCAGCTGTTTTTATTCTCAGAAGGTTTACTCCCTGATATACAGCTGCCTACCCCCTACGTAAGTGCAGGTCCTAAATAAGGTTTTTTCTCTGTTCCCTCACCACAATCCAGATTCTTTTGGGGAGTTACCAGTAGAGTAACCATACCAGGAAGTACTTAATTTATTAAGCTACTGCTTTTCTTAATCTCAGTGGAGATATTTACTGATAAACAGCTACCTACGCAGCATGTTCACGTCGTTCCTAAATGAGCTTTTATCTCTCTCCCCTCAAAACAAATCAGATTCTTCTGAGAAGTTCCCAGTACATTATCCTTTCCCCTGTGTAATTACCTTTAGAAGCTCCAGCTGTTTTTATTCTCAGAAGGTTTACTCCCTGATATACAGCTGCTTACCCCCTTCGTAAGTGCAGGTCCTAAATGAGCTTTTTTCTCTGTTCCCTCACCACAATCCAGATTCTTTTGGGGAGTTACCAGTACAGTAACCACAACAGGAAGTACTTAATTTATTAAGCTACTGCTTTTCTTAATCTCAGTGGAGATATTTACTGACAAACTGCTACCTACGCAGCATGTTCATGTCGTTCCTAAATGAGCTTTTATCTCTCTCCCCTCACCACAAATCAGATTCTTCTGAGGAGTTCCCAGTACATTTTCCTTTCTCCTGTGTAATTACCTTAACAAGCTCCAGCTGTTTTAATTCTCAGAAGGTTTACTCCTGATATACAGCTGCCTACCCCCTTCGTAAGTGCAGGTCCTACCTGAGCTTTTTTCTCCGTTCCCTCACCACAATCCAGATTCTTTTGTGGAGTTACCAGTATAGTAACCATACCAGGAAGTACTTAATTTATTAAGCTACTGCTTTTCTTAATCTCAGTGGAGATATTTACTGATAAACAGCTACGTATGCAGCATGTTCATATCGTTCCTAAATGAGCTTTTATCTCTCTCCCCTCACCACAAATCAGATTCTTCTGAGGAGTTCCCAGTACATTATCCTTTCCCCTGTGTAATTACCTTAACAAGCTCCAGCTGTGTTTATTCTCAGAAGGTTTACTCCCTGATATACAGCTGCATACCCCCTTCGTAAGTGCAGGTCCTAAATGAGCTTTTTCTCTGTTCCCTCACCATAATCCAGATTCTTTTGGGGTGTTACCAGTACAGTAACCATACCAGGAAGTACTTAATTTATTAAGCTACTGCTTTTCTTAATCACAGTGGAGATATTTACTGATAAACAGCTACCTACGCAGCATGTTCACGTCGTTCCTAAATGAGCTTTAATCTCTCTGCCCTCACCACAAATAAGATTCTTCTGAGGACTTCCCTGTACATTATCCTTTCCCCTGTGTAATTACCTTAACAACTTACAGCTGTTTTTATTCTCAGAAGGTTTACTCCCTGATATACAGCTGCCTACCCCCTTCGTAAGTGCAGGTCCTAAATGAGCTTTTATCTCTCTCCCCTCACCACAAATCAGATTCTTCTGAGGAGTTCCCAGTACATTATCCTTTCCCCTGTGTAATTACCTTAACAAGCTCCAGGTGTTTTTATTCTCAGAAGTTTTACTCCCTGATATACAGCTGCCTAACCCTTTGGTAAGTGCAGGTCCTAAATGCGCTGATTTCTCTGTTCCCTCACCACAATCCAGATTCTTTTGGGGAGGTACCAGTAGAGTATCCATACCAGGAAGTACTTAATTTATTAAGCCACTGCTTTTCTTAATCACAGTGGAGATATTTACTAATAATCAGCTACAACACAGCACGTTCATGTCGTTCCTAAATGAGCTTTTATCTCTCTCCCCTCACCACAAATCAGATTCTTCTGAGGAGTTCCCAGTACATTATCCTTTCCCCTGTGTAATTACCTTAACAAGCTCCAGCTGTTTTTGTTCTCAGATGGTTTACTCCCTGATATACAGCTGCCTACCCCCTTCGTAAGTGCAGGTCCTAAATGAGCTTTTTTCTCTGTTCCCTCACCACAATTCAGATTCTTTGGGAAGTTCCCAGTACAGTAACCATACCAGGAAGTACTTAATTTATTAAGCTACTGCTTTTCTTAATCTCAGTGGAGATATTTACTGATAAACAGCTACCTACGCAGTATATTCATGTCGTTCCTAAATGAGCTTTTATCTCTCTCCCCTCACCACAAATCAGATTCTTCTGAGGAGTTCCCAGTACATTATCCTTTCCCCTGTGTAATTACCTTAACAAGCTCCAGCTGTTTTTGTTCTCAGAAGGTTTACTCCCTGATATACAGCTGCCTACCCCCTTCGTAAGTGCAGGTCCTAAATGAGCTCTTTTCCCTGTTCCCTCACCACAATTCAGATTCTTTTGGGAAGTTACCAGTACAGTAACCATACCAGGAAGTACTTAATTTATTAAGCTACTGCTTTTCTTAATCTCAGTGGAGATATTTACTGATAAACAGCTACCTACGCAGCATGTTCATGTCGTTCCTAAATGAAATTTTATCTCTCTCCCCTCACCACTAATCAGATTCTTCTGAGGAGTTCCCAGTACATTATCCTTTTCCCTGTGTAATTACCTTAACAGGCTCCAGCTGTTTTTATTCTCAGAAGGTTTACTCCCTGATATACTGCTGCCTACCCCCATCGTAAGTGCAGGTCCTAAATGAGCTTTTTTCTCTGTTCCCTCACCACAATCCAGATTCTTTTGAGGAGTTACCAGTACAGTAACCATACCAGGAAGTACTTAATTTATTAAGCTACTGCTTTTCTTAATCTCAGTGGAGATATTTACTGATAAACAGCTACCTACGAAGCATGTTCATGTCGTTTTTAAATGAGCTTTGATCTCTCTCCCCTCACCACAAATCAGACTCTTCTGAGGAGTTCCCAGTACATTATCCTTTCCCCTGTGTAATTACCTTAACAAGCTCCAGCTGTTTTTATACTCAGAAGGTTTACTCCCTGATATACAGCTGCCTACCCCCTTCGTAAGTGCAGGTCCTAAATGAGCTTTTTGCTCTGTTCCCTCACCACAATTTGGGGAGTTACCAGTACAGTAACCATACCAGGAAGTACTTAATTTATTAAGCCACTGCTTTTCTTAATCTCAGTGGAGATATTTACTGATAAACAGCTACCTACGCAGCATGTTCATGTCGTTCCTAAATGAGCTTTTATCTCTCTCCCCTCACCACAAATCAGATTCTTCTGAGGAGTTCCCAGTACATTATCCTTTCCCCTGTGTAATTACCTTAACAAGCTCCAGCTGTTTTTATTCTCAGAAGGTTTAACCCTGATATACAGCTGCCTACCCAATTCGTAAGGGCAGGTATTAATGAGCTTTTTTCTCTGTTCCCTCACCACAATCCAGATTCTTTTGGGAAGTTACCAGTACAGTAACCATACCAGGAAGTACTAAATTCATTAAGCTACTGCTTTTCTTAATCTCAGTGGAGATATTTACTGATAAACAGCTACCTACGCAGCATGTTCATGTCGTTCCTAAATGAGCTTTTATCTCTCTCCCCTCACCACTAATCAGATTCTTCTGAGGAGTTCCCAGTACATTATCCTTTCCCCTATGTAATTACCTTAACAAGCTCCAGGTGTTTTTATTCTCAGAAGGTTTACTCCCTGATATACAGCTGCCTACCCAATTCGTAAGTGCAGGTCTTAATGGGCTTTTTTCTCTGTTCCCTCAACACAATCCAGATTCTTTTGGGAAGTTACCAGTACAGTAACCATACCAGGAAGTACTTAATTTTTTAAGCTACTGCTTTTCTTAATCTCAGTGGAGATATTTACTGATAAACAGCTACCTACGCAGCATGTTCATTTCGTTCCTAAATGAGCTTTTATCTCTCTCCCCTCACCACTAATCAGATTCTTCTGAGGAGTTCCCAGTACATTATCCTTTCCCCTGTGTAATTACCTTAACGAGCTCCAGCTGTTTTTATTCTCAGAAGGTTTAATCCCTGATATACAGCTGCCTACCCAATTCGTAAGTGCAGGTCTTATTGAGCATTTTTCTCTGTTCCCTCACCACAATCCAGATTCTTTTGGGAAGTTACCAGTACAGTAACCATACCAGGAAGTACTTAATTTATTAAGCTACTGCTTTTCTTAATCTCAGTGGAGATATTTACTGATAAACAGCTACCTACGCAGCATGTTCATGTCGTTCCTAAATGAGCTTTTATCTCTCTCCCCTCACCACAAATCAGATTCTTCTGAGGAGTTCCCAGTACATTATCCTTTCCCCTGTGTAATTACCTTAACAAGCTCCAGGTGTTTTTATTCTCAGAAGGTTTACTCCCTGATATACAGCTGCCTACCCCCTTCGTAAGTGCAGGTCCTAAATGAGCTTTTTTCTCTGTTCCCTCACCACAATCCAGATTCTTTTGGGGAGTTACCAGTACAGTAACCATACCAGGAAATACTTAATTTATTAAGCTACTGCTTTTCTTAATCTCAATGGAGATATTTACTAATAATCAGCTACAACACAGCAAGTTCATGTCGTTCCTAAATGAGCTTTTATCTCTCTCCCCTCACCACAAATCAGATTCTTCTGAGGAGTTCCCAGTACATTATCCTTTCCCCTGTGTAATTACCTTAACAAGCTCCAGCTGTTTTTGTTCACAGAAGGTTTGCTCCCTGATATACAGTTGCCTACCCCCTTCGTAAGTGCAGGTCCTAAATGAGCTTTTTTGTCTGTTCCCTCACCACAATTCAGATTCTATTTGGAAGTTACAAGTACAATAACCATACCAAGAAGTACTTAATTTATTAAGCTACTGCTTTTCTTAATCTCAGTGGAGATATTTACTGATAAACAGCTACCTACGCAGCATGTTCATGTCGTTCCTAAATGAGCTTTTATCTCTCTCCCCTCACCATTAATCAGATTCTTCTGAGGAGTTCCCAGTACATTATCCTTTTCCCTGTGTAATTACCTTAACATGCTCCAGCTGTTTTTATTCTCAGAAGGTTTACTCCCTGATATACTGCTGCCTAACCCCATCGTAAGTGCAGGTCCTAAATGAGCTTTTTTCTCTGTTCCCTCACCACAATCCAGATACTTTTGAGGAGTTACCAGTACAGTAACCATACCAGGAAGTACTTAATTTATTTAGCTACTGCTTTCCTTAATCTCAGTGGAGATATTTACTGATAAACAGCTACCTACGCAGCCTGTTCATGTCGTTCCTAAATGAGCTTTTATCTCTCTCCCCTCACCACAAATCAGATTCTTCTGAGGAGTTCCCAGTACATTATCCTTTCCCCTGTGTAATTACCTTAACAAGCTCCAGCTGTTTTTATTCTCAGAAGGTTTAACCCTGATATACAGCTGCCTACCCAATTCGTAAGTGCAGGTATTAATGAGCTTTTTTCTCTGTTCCCTCACCACAATTCAGATTCTTTTGGGGAGTTACCAGTACAGTAACCGTACCAGGAAGTACTTAATTTATTAAGCTACTGCTTTTCTTAAACTCAGTGGAGATATTTACTGAAAATCAGCTACCTACGCAGCATGTTCGTGTCGTTCCTAAATGAGCTTTTATCTCTCTCCCCTCACCACAAATCAGATTCTTCTGAGGAGTTCCCAGGACATTATCCTTTCTCCTGTGTAATTACCTTAACAAGCTCCAGCTGTTTTTATTCTCAGAAGGTTTAACCCTGATATAGAGCTGCCTACCCAATTCGTAAGTGCAGGTATTAATGAGCTTTTTTCTCTGTTCCCTCACCACAATCCAGATTCTTTTGGGAAGTTACCAGTACAGTAACCATACCAGGAAGTACTTAATTTATTAAGCTACTGCTTTTCTTAATCTCAGTGGAGATATTTACTGCTAAACAGCTACCTACGCAGCATGTTCATGTCGTTCCTAAATGAGCTTTTATCTCTCTCCCCTCACGACAAATCAGATTCTTCTGAGGAGTTCCCAGTACATTATCCTTTCCCCTATGTAATTACCTTAACAAGCTCCAGGTGTTTTTATTCTCAGAAGGTTTACTCCCTGATATACAGCTGCCTACCCAATTCGTAAGTGCAGGATTTAATGGGCTTTTTTCTCTGTTCCCTCAACACAATCCAGATTCTTTTGGGAAGTTACCAGTACAGTAACCATACCAGGAAGTACTTAATTTATTAAGCTACTGCTTTTCTTAATCTCAGTGGAGATATTTACTGATAAACAGCTACCTACGCAGCATGTTCATGTCGTTCCTAAATGAGCTTTTATCTCTCTCCCCTCACCACAAATCAGATTCTTCTGAGGAGTTCCCAGTACATTATCCTTTCCCCTGTGTAATTTCCTTATCAAGCTCCAGCTGTTTTTATTCTCAGAAGGTTTACTCCCTGATATACAGCTGCCTACCCCTTTGGTAAGTGCAGGTCCTAAATGCGCTTATTTCTCTGTTCCCTCACAACAATCCAGATTCTTTTGGGGAGGTACCAGTAGAGTATCCATACCAGGAAGTACTTATTTTATTAAGCTACTGCTTTTCTTAATGTCAGTGTAGATATTTACTAATAATCAGCTACAACACAGCACGTTCATGTCGTTCCTAAATGAGCTTTTATCTCTCTCCCCTCACCACAAATCAGATTCTTCTGAGGAGTTCCCAGTACATTATCCTTTCCCCTGTATAATTACCTTAACAAGCTCCAGCTGTTTTTGTTCTCAGAAGGTTTACTCCCTGATATACAGCTGCCTACCCCCTTCGTAAGTGCAGGTCCTAAATGAGCTTTTTTCTCTGTTCCCTCACCACAATTCAGATTCTTTTGGGAAGTTACCAGTACAATAACCATACCAGGAAGTACTTAATTTATTAAGCTACTGCTTTTCTTAATCTCAGTGGAGATATTTACTGATAAACAGCTACCTACGCAGCATGTTCATGTCGTTCCTAAAGGAGCTTTTATCTCTCTCCCCTCACCACAAATCAGATTCGTCTGAGGAGTTCCCAGTACATTATCCTTTCCCCTGTGTAATTACCTTATCAAGCTCCAGCTGTTTTTATTCTCAGAAGGTTTAACCCTGATATACACCTGCGTACCCAATTCGTAAGTGCAGGTATTAATGAGCTTTTTTCTCTGTTCCCTCACCAAAATCCAGATTCTTTTGGGAAGTTACTAGTACAGTAACCATACCAGGAAGTACTTAATTTATTAAGCTACTGCTTTTCTTAATCTCAGTGGAGATATTTACTGATAAACAGCTACCTACGCAGCATGTTCATGTCGTTCCTAAATGAGCTTTTATCTCTCTCCCCTCACCACAAATAAGATTCTTCTGAGGAGTTCCCAGTACATTATCCTTTCCCCTGTGTAATTACCTTAACAAGCTCCAGGTGTTTTTATTCTCAGAAAGTTTACTCCCTGATATACAGCTGCCTACCCAATTCGTAAGTGCAGGTCTTATTGAGCTTTATTCTCTGTTCCCTCACCACAATCCAGATTCTTTTGGGAAGTTACCAGTACAGTAACCATACCAGGAAGTACTTAATTTATTAAGCTACTGCTTTTCTTAATCTCAGTGGAGATATTTACTGATAAACAGCTACCTACGCAGCATGTTCATGTCGTTCCTAAATGAGCTTTTATCTCTCTCCCCTCACGACAAATCAGATTCTTCTGAAGAGTTCCCAGTACATTATCCTTTCCCCTGTGTAATTACCTTAACAAGCTCCAGGTGTTTTTATTCTCAGAAGGTTTACTCCCTGATATACAGCTGCCTACCCCCTTCGTAAGTGCAGGTCCTAAATGAGCTTTTTTCTCTGTTCCCTCACCACAATCCAGATTCTTTTGGGAAGTTACCAGTACAGTAACCATACCAGGAAGTACTTAATTTTTTAAGCTACTGCTTTTCTTAATCTCAGTGGAGATATTTACTGATAAACAGCTACCTACGCAGCATGTTCATTTCGTTCCTAAATGAGCTTTTATCTCTCTCCCCTCACCACTAATCAGATTCTTCTGAGGAGTTCCCAGTACATTATCCTTTCCCCTGTGTAATTACCTTAACGAGCTCCAGCTGTTTTTATTCTCAGAAGGTTTAATCCCTGATATACAGGTGCCTACCCAATTCGTAAGTGCAGGTCTTATTGAGCATTTTTCTCTGTTCCCTCACCACAATCCAGATTCTTTTGGGAAGTTACCAGTACAGTAACCATACCAGGAAGTACTTAATTTTTTAAGCTACTGCTTTTCTTAATCTCAGTGGAGATATTTACTGATAAACAGCTACCTACGCAGCATGTTCATGTCGTTCCTAAATGAGCTTTTATCTCTCTCCCCTCACCACAAATCAGATTCTTCTGAGGAGTTCCCAGTACATTATCCTTTCCCCTGTGTAATTACCTTAACAAGCTCCAGGTGTTTTTATTCTCAGAAGGTTTACTCCCTGATATACAGCTGCCTACCCCCTTCGTAAGTGCAGGTCCTAAATGAGCTTTTTTCTCTGTTCCCTCACCACAATCCAGATTCTTTTGGGGAGTTACCAGTACAGTAACCATACCAGGAAATACTTAATTTATTAAGCTACTGCTTTTCTTAATCTCAGTGGAGATATTTACTAATAATCACCTACAACACAGCACGTTCATGTCGTTCCTAAATGAGCTTTTATCTCTCTCCCCTCACCACAAATCAGATTCTTCTGAGGAGTTCCCAGTACATTATCCTTTCCCCTGTGTAATTACCTTAACAAGCTCCAGCTGTTTTTGTTCTCAGAAGGTTTACTCCCTGATATACAGCTGCCTACCCCCTTCGTAAGTGCAGGTCCTAAATGAGCTTTTTTGTCTGTTCCCTCACCACAATTCAGATTCTATTGGGAAGTTACCAGTACAATAACCATACCAGGAAGTACTTAATTTATTAAGCTACTGCTTTTCTTAATCTCAGTGGAGATATTTACTGATAAACAGCTACCTACGCAGCATGTTCATGTCGTTCCTAAATGAGCTTTTATCTCTCTCCCCTCACCACAAATCAGATTCTTCTGAGGAGTTCCCAGTACATTATCCTTTTCCCTGTGTAATTACCTTAACATGCTCCAGCTGTTTTTATTCTCAGAAGGTTTACTCCCTGATATACTGCTGCCTAACCCCATCGTAAGTGCAGGTCCTAAATGAGCTTTTTTCTCTGTTCCCTCACCACAATCCAGATACTTTTGAGGAGTTACCAGTACAGTAACCATACCAGGAAGTACTTAATTTATTTAGCTACTGCTTTCCTTAATCTCAGTGGAGATATTTACTGATAAACAGCTACCTACGCAGCCTGTTCATGTCGTTCCTAAATGAGCTTTTATCTCTCTCCCCTCACCACAAATCAGATTCTTCTGAGGAGTTCCCAGTACATTATCCTTTCCCCTGTGTAATTACCTTAACAAGCTCCAGCTGTTTTTATTCTCAGAAGGTTTAACCCTGATATACACCTGCGTACCCAATTCGTAAGTGCAGGTATTAATGAGCTTTTTTCTCTGTTCCCTCACCAAAATCCAGATTCTTTTGGGAAGTTACTAGTACAGTAACCATACCAGGAAGTACTTAATTTATTAAGCTACTGCTTTTCTTAATCTCAGTGGAGATATTTACTGATAAACAGCTACCTACGCAGCATGTTCATGTCGTTCCTAAATGAGCTTTTATCTCTCTCCCCTCACCACAAATAAGATTCTTCTGAGGAGTTCCCAGTACATTATCCTTTCCCCTGTGTAATTACCTTAACAAGCTCCAGGTGTTTTTATTCTCAGAAAGTTTACTCCCTGATATACAGCTGCCTACCCAATTCGTAAGTGCAGGTCTTATTGAGCTTTATTCTCTGTTCCCTCACCACAATCCAGATTCTTTTGGGAAGTTACCAGTACAGTAACCATACCAGGAAGTACTTAATTTATTAAGCTACTGCTTTTCTTAATCTCAGTGGAGATATTTACTGATAAACAGCTACCTACGCAGCATGTTCATGTCGTTCCTAAATGAGCTTTTATCTCTCTCCCCTCACGACAAATCAGATTCTTCTGAAGAGTTCCCAGTACATTATCCTTTCCCCTGTGTAATTACCTTAACAAGCTCCAGGTGTTTTTATTCTCAGAAGGTTTACTCCCTGATATACAGCTGCCTACCCCCTTCGTAAGTGCAGGTCCTAAATGAGCTTTTTTCTCTGTTCCCTCACCACAATCCAGATTCTTTTGGGAAGTTACCAGTACAGTAACCATACCAGGAAGTACTTAATTTTTTAAGCTACTGCTTTTCTTAATCTCAGTGGAGATATTTACTGATAAACAGCTACCTACGCAGCATGTTCATTTCGTTCCTAAATGAGCTTTTATCTCTCTCCCCTCACCACTAATCAGATTCTTCTGAGGAGTTCCCAGTACATTATCCTTTCCCCTGTGTAATTACCTTAACGAGCTCCAGCTGTTTTTATTCTCAGAAGGTTTAATCCCTGATATACAGCTGCCTACCCAATTCGTAAGTGCAGGTCTTATTGAGCATTTTTCTCTGTTCCCTCACCACAATCCAGATTCTTTTGGGAAGTTACCAGTACAGTAACCATACCAGGAAGTACTTAATTTATTAAGCTACTGCTTTTCTTAATCTCAGTGGAGATATTTACTGATAAACAGCTACCTACGCAGCATGTTCATGTCGTTCCTAAATGAGCTTTTATCTCTCTCCCCTCACCACAAATCAGATTCTTCTGAGGAGTTCCCAGTACATTATCCTTTCCCCTGTGTAATTACCTTAACAAGCTCCAGGTGTTTTTATTCTCAGAAGGTTTACTCCCTGATATACAGCTGCCTACCCCCTTCGTAAGTGCAGGTCCTAAATGAGCTTTTTTCTCTGTTCCCTCACCACAATCCAGATTCTTTTGGGGAGTTACCAGTACAGTAACCATACCAGGAAATACATAATTTATTAAGCTACTGCTTTTCTTAATCTCAGTGGAGATATTTACTAATAATCAGCTACAACACAGCACGTTCATGTCGTTCCTAAATGAGCTTTTATCTCTCTCCCCTCACCACAAATCAGATTCTTCTGAGGAGTTCCCAGTACATTATCCTTTCCCCTGTGTAATTACCTTAACAAGCTCCAGCTGTTTTTGTTCTCAGAAGGTTTACTCCCTGATATACAGCTGCCTACCCCCTTCGTAAGTGCAGGTCCTAAATGAGCTTTTTTGTCTGTTCCCTCACCACAATTCAGATTCTATTGGGAAGTTACCAGTACAATAACCATACCAGGAAGTACTTAATTTATTAAGCTACTGCTTTTCTTAATCTCATTGGAGATATTTACTGATAAACAGCTACCTACGCAGCATGTTCATGTCGTTCCTAAATGAGCTTTTATCTCTCTCCCCTCACCACAAATCAGATTCTTCTGAGGAGTTCCCAGTACATTATCCTTTTCCCTGTGTAATTACCTTAACATGCTCCAGCTGTTTTTATTCTCAGAAGGTTTACTCCCTGATATACTGCTGCCTAACCCCATCGTAAGTGCAGGTCCTAAATGAGCTTTTTTCTCTGTTCCCTCACCACAATCCAGATACTTTTGAGGAGTTACCAGTACAGTAACCATACCAGGAAGTACTTAATTTATTTAGCTACTGCTTTCCTTAATCTCAGTGGAGATATTTACTGATAAACAGCTACCTACGCAGCCTGTTCATGTCGTTCCTAAATGAGCTTTTATCTCTCTCCCCTCACCACAAATCAGATTCTTCTGAGGAGTTCCCAGTACATTATCCTTTCCCCTGTGTAATTACCTTAACAAGCTCCAGCTGTTTTTATTCTCAGAAGGTTTAACCCTGATATACAGCTGCCTACCCAATTCGTAAGTGCAGGTATTAATGAGCTTTTTTCTCTGTTCCCTCACCACAATTCAGACTCTTTTGGGGAGTTACCAGTACAGTAACCGTACCAGGAAGTACTTAATTTATTAAGCTACTGCTTTTCTTAAACTCAGTGGAGATATTTACTGAAAAACAGCTACCTACGCAGCATGTTCGTGTCGTTCCTAAATGAGCTTTTATCTCTCTCCCCTCACCACAAATCAGATTCTTCTGAGGAGTTCCCAGTACATTATCCTTTCTCCTGTGTAATTACCTTAACAAGCTCCAGCTGTTTTTATTCTCAGAAGGTTTAACCCTGATATAGAGCTGCCTACCCAATTCGTAAGTGCAGGTATTAATGAGCTTTTTTCTCTGTTCCCTCACCACAATCCAGATTCTTTTGGGAAGTTACCAGTACAGTAACCATACCAGGAAGTACTTAATTTATTAAGCTACTGCTTTTCTTAATCTCAGTGGAGATATTTACTGAAAAACAGCTACCTACGCAGCATGTTCGTGTCGTTCCTAAATGAGCTTTTATCTCTCTCCCCTCACCACAAATCAGATTCTTCTGAGGAGTTCCCAGTACATTATCCTTTCCCCTATGTAATTACCTTAACAAGCTCCAGGTGTTTTTCTTCTCAGAAGGTTTACTCCCTGATATACAGCTGCCTACCCAATTCGTAAGTGCAGGATTTAATGGGCTTTTTTCTCTGTTCCCTCAACACAATCCAGATTCTTTTGGGAAGTTACCAGTACAGTAACCATACCAGGAAGTACTTAATTTATTAAGCTACTGCTTTTCTTAATCTCAGTGGAGATATTTACTGATAAACAGCTACCTACGCAGCATGTTCATGTCGTTCCTAAATGAGCTTTTATCTCTCTCCCCTCACCACAAATCAGATTCTTCTGAGGAGTTCCCAGTACATTATCCTTTCCCCTGTGTAATTTCCTTAACAAGCTCCAGCTGTTTTTATTCTCAGAAGGTTTACTCCCTGATATACAGCTGCCTACCCCTTTGGTAAGTGCAGGTCCTAAATGCGCTTATTTCTCTGTTCCCTCACCACAATCCAGATTCTTTGGGGAGGTACCAGTAGAGTATCCATACCAGGAAGTACTTAATTTATTAAGCTACTGCTTTTCTTAATGTCAGTGTAGATATTTACTAATAATCAGCTACAACACAGCACGTTCATGTCGTTCCTAAATGAGCTTTTATCTCTCTCCCCTCACCACAAATCAGATTCTTCTGAGGAGTTCCCAGTACATTATCCTTTCCCCTGTATAATTACCTTAACAAGCTCCAGCTGTTTTTGTTCTCAGAAGGTTTACTCCCTGATATACAGCTGCCTACCCCCTTCGTAAGTGCAGGTCCTAAATGAGCTTTTTTCTCTGTTCCCTCACCACAATTCAGATTCTTTTGGGAAGTTACCAGTACAATAACCATACCAGGAAGTACTTAATTTATTAAGCTACTGCTTTTCTTAATCTCAGTGGAGATATTTACTGATAAACAGCTACCTACGCAGCATGTTCATGTCGTTCCTAAAGGAGCTTTTATCTCTCTCCCCTCACCACAAATCAGATTCGTCTGAGGAGTTCCCAGTACATTATCCTTTCCCCTGTGTAATTACCTTAACAAGCTCCAGCTGTTTTTATTCTCAGAAGGTTTAACCCTGATATACACCTGCCTACCCAATTCGTAAGTGCAGGTATTAATGAGCTTTTTTCTCTGTTCCCTCACCAAAATCCAGATTCTTTTGGGAAGTTACTAGTACAGTAACCATACCAGGAAGTACTTAATTTATTAAGCTACTGCTTTTCTTAATCTCAGTGGAGATATTTACTGATAAACAGCTACCTACGCAGCATGTTCATGTCGTTCCTAAATGAGCTTTTATCTCTCTCCCCTCACCACAAATCAGATTCTTCTGAGGAGTTCCCAGTACATTATCCTTTCCCCTGTGTAATTACCTTAACAAGCTCCAGGTGTTTTTATTCTCAGAAAGTTTACTCCCTGATATACAGCTGCCTACCCAATTCGTAAGTGCAGGTCTTATTGAGCTTTATTCTCTGTTCCCTCACCACAATCCAGATTCTTTTGAGAAGTTACCAGTACAGTAACCATACCAGGAAGTACTTAATTTATTAAGCTACTGCTTTTCTTAATCTCAGTGGAGATATTTACTGATAAACAGCTACCTACGCAGCATGTTCATGTCGTTCCTAAATGAGCTTTTATCTCTCTCCCCTCACGACAAATCAGATTCTTCTGAAGAGTTCCCAGTACATTATCCTTTCCCCTGTGTAATTACCTTAACAAGCTCCAGGTGTTTTTATTCTCAGAAGGTTTACTCCCTGATATACAGCTGCCTACCCCCTTCGTAAGTGCAGGTCATAAATGAGCTTTTTTCTCTGTTCCCTCACCACAATTCAGATTCTATTGGGAAGTTACCAGTACAATAACCATACCAGGAAGTACTTAATTTATTAAGCTACTGCTTTTCTTAATCTCAGTGGAGATATTTACTGATAAACAGCTACCTACGCAGCATGTTCATGTCGTTCCTAAATGAGCTTTTATCTCTCTCCCCTCACCACAAATCAGATTCTTCTGAGGAGTTCCCAGTACATTATCCTTTTCCCTGTGTAATTACCTTAACATGCTCCAGCTGTTTTTATTCTCAGAAGGTTTACTCCCTGATATACTGCTGCCTAACCCCATCGTAAGTGCAGGTCCTAAATGAGTTTTTTTCTCTGTTCCCTCACCACAATCCAGATACTTTTGAGGAGTTACCAGTACAGTAACCATACCAGGAAGTACTTAATTTATTTAGCTACTGCTTTCCTTAATCTCAGTGGAGATATTTACTGATAAACAGCTACCTACGCAGCCTGTTCATGTCGTTCCTAAATGAGCTTTTATCTCTCTCCCCTCACCACAAATCAGATTCTTCTGAGGAGTTCCCAGTACATTATCCTTTCCCCTGTGTAATTACCTTAACAAGCTCCAGCTGTTTTTATTCTCAGAAGGTTTAACCCTGATATAGAGCTGCCTACCCAATTCGTAAGTGCAGGTATTAATGAGCTTTTTTCTCTGTTCCCTCACCAAAATCCAGATTCTTTTGGGAAGTTACCAGTACAGTAACCATACCAGGAAGTACTTAATTTATTAAGCTACTGCTTTTCTTAATCTCAGTGGAGATATTTACTGATAAACAGCTACCTACGCAGCATGTTCATGTCGTTCGTAAATGAGCTTTTATCTCTCTCCCCTCACGACAAATCAGATTCTTCTGAGGAGTTCCCAGTACATTATCCTTTCCCCTATGTAATTACCTTAACAACCTCCAGGTGTTTTTATTCTCAGAAGGTTTACTCCCTGATATACAGCTGCCTACCCAATTCGTAAGTGCAGGATTTAATGGGCTTTTTTCTCTGTTCCCTCAACACAATCCAGATTCTTTTGGGAAGTTACCAGTACAGTAACCATACCAGGAAGTACTTAATTTATTAAGCTACTGCTTTTCTTAATCTCAGTGGAGATATTTACTGATAAACAGCTACCTACGCAGCATGTTCATGTCGTTCCTAAATGAGCTTTTATCTCTCTCCCCTCACCACAAATCAGATTCTTCTGAGGAGTTCCCAGTACATTATCCTTTCCCCTGTGTAATTACCTTAACAAGCTCCAGGTGTTTTTATTCTCAGAAAGTTTACTCCCTGATATACAGCTGCCTACCCAATTCGTAAGTGCAGGTCTTAATGAGCTTTATTCTCTGTTCCCTCACCACAATCCAGATTCTTTTGGGAAGTTACCAGTACAGTAACCATACCAGGAAGTACTTAATTTATTAAGCTACTGCTTTTCTTAATCTCAGTGGAGATGTTTACTGATAAACAGCTACCTACGCAGCATGTTCATGTCGTTCCTAAATGAGCTTTTATCTCTCTCCCCTCACGACAAATCAGATTCTTCTGAGGAGTTCCCAGTACATTATCCTTTCCCCTGTGTAATTACCTTAACAAGCTCCAGGTGTTTTTATTCTCAGAAGGTTTACTCCCTGATATACAGCTGCCTACCCCCTTCGTAAGTGCAGGTCCTAAATGAGCTTTTTTCTCTGTTCCCTCACCACAATCCAGATTCTTTTGGGGAGTTACCAGTACAGTATCCATACCAGGAAGTACTTAATTTATTAAGCTACTGCT